>NC_058081.1:602197904-602401481 GCF_014858855.1 Bufo gargarizans | reverse complement strand
CACTCTCTCACTTGAATCAAGGGGGAGGGTAGAGGAAAACCCCAACTGGATTCTTGGAACCATTTCCATACTGTGAGCGAGGAATTAATGATCTGGTTGGTATTTGAAAGGGGTGTAATTTTTTCTTTATCACCCGTCAGTAGTGCCCTTAGTGAGAATTTGGTTGTGGAGGACTCCATATCCACCCAGGATTTATGAGATTGTTTGCGAAACCAGTCTAGAACTCTGGTTAGATGAATCGCTTTGTTGTAGAGTTGGGGGTTGGGAAGACCAATGCCCCCCAAGTCCCTGGGTTTTTGTAGAGTAGTTGTCGCCAATCTCGGGCTTTTTTGTTTCCATATAAATCTACGGATCAAATTCAATATAGTCGTGAAATATTTCTTTTTAATTGGGATAGGGAGAACTTGCTGCAGGTAGTTAAGTCTTGGGATGATCAGAGAAGTGACTAAGTTTTTCCTACCGAACCACGATAGCATCTGGAGATCTAAATGTTTTAGTTGGTCAGAAATAGACTGAAGTAATGGGGTATAGTTAAGATTGAAAAGATTGCTGGGATCAGGGCCTATTTTTATTCATAAATAGGTGATATAAGGGTTATCCCAATTAAAGGGAGATTTAGTTTTTAGGGAATTTTTCATAGATATGGGGATGCCTATGCCCATGGCCTGAGATTTGTTCATATTGATTTTAAAATTGGACAGAGGACTGAACCGTTCTAGTAAGTTGTAGATGACAGTTAAGGAAGTATGTGGGTTCGTGGTTAGGATCAAAAGGTCATCTGCAAATGCAGCGGTTTTATGTTCTTGTTTGCCTGTTTTTATCCCCGCTATTTTTGTATCTTGTCTGATGGTTTGTAGAAGTGGTTCCATCGATAATACGAATAAAAGGGGGGATAAGGGACAGCCTTGCCTCGTGCCATTTTTAATAGCGAACGGGGGGGATATTGTGTCATTTACCAGCACTGATGCGGAGGCATTAGAATACATAGCAAAAGTGGCTTCTATAAATGGGGTAGGGAAGTCGAATTTGTTCATTGCACAGCGCATGAACTTCCAGTTGACCCTGTCAAATGCTTTTTCCGCATCAGTGCTTAGCAATGTCAGAGGGATACCTTTCTTTTTTGCGTGGTAGATGGCATTGAGGATTCTTGCAGTGTTGTCTTTCCCCTCTCGGCCTCTCACAAACCCTGTTTGATCTCTATAAATCAAATCTGGAAGAAATGGGGCAAGACGGTTAGCTAACATTTTTGCAAGAAGTTTTAAATCAATATTTAGCAAGGATATGGGGCGGTAACTTGAGCACTGAGAAGGGTCTTTACCCTCCTTGGGAAGAATGGTAATATGGGCTTTAGTCATGTCTGTTGTGAGGGGTAGACCCAGAAGGGAATTATTACAGATCTGTAGCAAATGTGGAATGAGGGTTTTACTGAAGGAGCGATAGTAAAGAGCCGGGAGACCATCTGGGCCCGGAGCCTTACCATTTGGGAGTTTTTTTATAGTTTCATTTATTTCTTCTGATTTGAATGGAGCAATGAGGGCTGATTTTTGCATTTCAGTCAGTCTGGGAAGGGTGATAGCATTAAGGAAGGAGTCAATGGTGACTGGGATTGAAGAGTTTTGGTCTTTTAACCTACTTTGTGGGATGTTGTATAGAGATTGGTAATACTCTTAAAACTGAAGAGCAATGTCTTTGGAAGATGTGGCCGTACCTCCTTCTCTTTTATTAATTTTGCTAATATGGTTTTGGACTCTCCTCTTTTTTATGAGGCCCATCATTAACTTGGAAGCTTTGTTGCCATGAGCGAAGTATTTAAATTGGCAGTGTAAGTAAAGTCTGGCTGATTTGGCATTGAGGAGGTTTTTTAGTTCTGATCTAAGATCGTTAAGCTGGGAGAGGTTTGAGACTAGCAGGGATTTTTTGTGGATCTCCTCTATTTTCTGGATTTCCGAGAGAAGATGTTCTATCCTTGCATTTCTCTTTTTTTTTAGTTGAGTTCCAAGTTTAATAAACTGTCCTCTTATATAGGCTTTGTGGGCATCCCACACTACATGAGGGGAGGTTTCGGGAATGGCATTTAGGAGAAAATATTCCTCTAGGTAGTTTTGTACTTGTTTTTTAAAATCGGGGATAGTAATTAGTTGCTCGTTTAATCTCCATTTGAATGCTTTTAGCAAGTTTTGGGGGATGGAGATCTGTAGGTAAATGGGGGAGTGGTCTGACAAGTGTATGGATCCAATTTTAGCATTAGTGCAAAACTGGAGGTGTTCTTTAGAAATAAATAAATAATCTAATCTATGATATGAATGATGCATATTGGAGTAGAAAGTATAATCTCTACATAAGGGGTTTAAAATGATCCATGCATTCACCAATTGGAGTGAATGGAATTGTTTGCGGATAATCCTGAGATTCTTTTGGGATAGAGCAGATTTTTGTGAGGTGGAATCCAGAGTGGGGTCCAGTGAAATGTTAAAGTCCCCGCCCATAACGACTATCCCTTCTTTAAATTTTTCCACAATTGGGGAGAGGGAAGAATACCATTTGTGTTGATGAGTATTAGGGGCATAAATGTTGATGAATGTATATAACTGATTTGCAAGAGTACCTTTCACCATTATGTAATGGCCATCGGGATCCTGAATGTGTGAGCTGTATTGGAATGGATTACCTTTTTTGAATCCTATGCTTACTCCCCTGGAGGCTGAAGACTCAGATCCACTGTGGTACCACACTGGGAAACTAGAAAAGGAGAGGTTAGGGTAGTGTTCAGATTTGTAATGTGTTTCTTGAAGGAAAATGATGGAGCAGTTCTCCTTTTTCAGTAAAGAGAAAATTTGGGCTCTTTTGGAAGGAGACTTGAAGCCTTTGACATTGTATGAGGAAATATGGAGATCTGTCATGGCAACAGTAAGAAGGAATGTCTCATGCGTGCAACTGATGTTTGGGTGTGGGCGGATTCCAAGCCTCCAGCCTCCAGAGGAGCCACAGACCCATCTATATGACTTGAGTCGTCCTCGTTACACAGATTCTGTCTATAGTTGCGGTGTCCCTTTAAACCAATAATAACATGAACAAGAAATGAGCAATATGCCCGGGTTAGTGTACGAGCCATTGCTGGGTAATACAACAACATAACTTTTGGAAGTAACTTAAGTAGTAGTAGGGAGTGAGTTTAGAACCCTGGAGTACCAGGTAGGGAGAGTAAGGAGAGTAAGGGGGAAGGAGGGGGGGGGGGGGGAAATGGGTTAGGTATCAATAGGATCACCCTATAAAGAGGTTATTAACCATCTGGGAAACAATAGGTGTGTGACTATAGAGAATATACCATATCCCTAAGGAAGCAAATTGACTGGAGAAGGAGTTAGGATAGATAATAGAGCAGATAAAGCGAAATGCAGAACATTGAATCAATATACTTTTAGCAGTGTATACTTAGTGGTAATTAATTGGATATCAATTGTCCACTTGTAGACGTCTTGGAGATGGACCTCGGGTGTTTTTCCTGTGTCTTTGAGACTTCGGTGTTCGCTGTTTTTCCCAAGGATCCATATTGGGTATTTCTGGAAGTTCTAGGAGGTCCTGGACCGGGTCCCAATTTTGGACGTTTAGAGGACCGCATCCTAGCAGATCATATATTGACTCTAAGTCCTGATGAGAGGTGATAGACAGTCTGCGTCCTTCAAACATAAAGGAGATCCCAAAAGGAAAGGACCAACGGTAGAGAATCTTCTTGGACCTAAGCCAGTCTGTAAGAGGTTTAAGTGCTCTCCTCTTCCTCAGGGTAGACTGGGCCAGGTCTTGGAAAATGAGGATGTCCTTTCCTTCCCATTGTATGGGGGCTCCGGATCTTGCTTTATAAATGATCGCTTCCTTCACTGGGAATGCCAGAAACTTGCAGATCACATCCCTGGGGGGTTCAGACGGTGCAGGTCTTGGTTTCAAAGCCCTATGGGCCCTCTCCAGGATAACTTCGTGGGCTGTGTCAGGTCCCAGAAGCATGAGGCATATCTGTACTACTGTGTAAGGGAGATCTCCTGCAGTTACAGATTCGGGGATGCCGCGGAAGCGAAGGTTGTTACGTCTTCCTCTGTTTTCCTGGTCTTCAATTGCGCTGTAAATGCTATTGAGATTTTTCTGAACCAGGGAGAGGCTATTTGTAACCGCTTTCTGATGTTGAATGACGCTTGTCTGGTTTTCTTCCAGGGTCTCTACTCTTCTCCCTATCTGTCTCACATCAAGTTTAATGGATGATAGATCAGAGCTGATAGGCTCTAGTGCAGAGGATAGCAAAGACGCCAGGGCTTCTTTCAGAAAAGATCTGGAGATGGGGAGGTTGTCTATTTTTTCTCCACTTTCCCATTCTTGGGCCGGGATTTCGGCCTGTTTGCGGCTTGAGGTGTTTGGGGTGTCTGGCGCCATTTTAAGTTCTCTGGCTGCGACAGTTGCAGCTGCTTTTTTCAAAAATGTATCCATCTCTCCATTTGTTGGATTTGATTTTTGCTGACCAGCTGCTTCCCCAGCTTTGGAGCCACCTATTTTTACCATCTTGGTTAAATCAGGCTAATATGCCACGCTATTAGGGTGAATATTGGTTAGGGCAGCGAGGTTAGACCATCTCGCTCTTTATTTATCTTTTCCCTTTTTTATTTTTTTATTATTTAAGGCTTAAATTGTTGCATCTAGAGAACTTCTGTCATTTTGTGTTATTATTCCAAATATGACACTGTCTCTTTAAATCAGGATCCAGGTGTGACACTGTCTCTTTAAATCTGAAAGCTTTCGCACCACCCCTTCCTCCCAATTTAAACCCTTAGGTATTTGTAGGGGTTTATGTGCCCCGTCACTATTGCACTGCTGTGCCTTCAATTTATTTTAACTTTGGCAATCTTTATCATTAAGCAGATTCAATGCTATGGTAGCTTAGTGTGGGAAGTGAATTGAATTTCGCGCCTGTTTCAGGCCGGCGGATGAATCTATGGAATGACTGCCGGGTACCTTCTGCCTAGTGCTGGTGGCGTTTGCTGGGGTAAGTAATAGTCCCCTTGATTTCTTCTATTTAGCTGCCGCTTAGAAGGGAATGGCCCAGGGCACTTACCTCTCCAGCGATTACTTGTAGAGAGGCATCAGAAGGGGGACACTCGATGATTTTTGCTTTCCAGACCTGCCGCGATTCACGGCCGGATCTACATTCGCCGGTTTCTATTGCAGCTGGAACCACAGCAAGCGTTGCTGTTTAATCGCAGTTTATCAGACTTTCTTCTTTCCTTCCTTCAGCTGATCCAGTCTTAAATAAGGATCTCTGTTAGCTTTGGCGTCGGGAGGCACATAAGCCGCGGAGCACGGCTCTTGCTACCCTTATGGGCGCACTAATTTAGTCCGGTGTTTACCAGGGTGCAGTAGGCCGCGATTTTTCGCTGTTACTATTTCCAGTAATAAAGAAGTCCTGGTGTTCCAGGCTAAATCCTGTGACAGGAACTATGAATTTCGGGCCGATTCTATCAGTTTTCACCGATTTTTAGCTTTATATAGCAATTTTTTTTACCAGAGCTCATATAAGCTACTTCTGAACAGCTCTGCCGCTAGCTCCGCCGATATTCCTGTTTTTGCTATTGATTCCGCTCCACTTTCTCAGAAATCATTAAAGGGCATAGTTCACAATATTCGTTTAATTGTGAGTGATGCTCATGTTGAGGATGTGTCATGTTTCGTCCTTAGCGGATTACCTACTTGTGTTGGGGCTACCCTGGCTCACTAAACATAACCCCACCATTGATTGGCAAGCGACGCAAATAAATGGTTGGAGTGACTTTTGCAGAGAGAATTGCCTCACGACATCTGTTTCTGAGGTTTCTACTAAGACTGTACCACTTTTTCTCTCTGAATTTGCGGATGTCTTCTCCGAGAGTGGAGTTCAGGATTTGCCCCCGCACAGGGAGTACGATTGCCCTATTAATCTCATCCCAGGCGCCAAGCTCCCTAAATCTCGTTTATACAATCTTTCCCAACCTGAAAGGATCGCTATGCGTGCTTATATCTCGGAGAGTCTGAGAAAAGGACACATACGACCCTCGAAGTCACCTGTTGCCGCTGGTTTTTTCTTTGTTAAGAAAAAAGATGGTTCTCTAAGACCTTGTCTGGATTTCAGGGAGCTGAACAGTATCACTATTCGTGACCCTTATCCGCTTCCTCTGATCCCGGACCTGTTTAACCAGATTGTTGGGGCTAAAGTCTTTTCCAAATTAGATCTAAGAGGGGCATACAACCTGGTCAGGGTCAGAGAAGGAGACGAATGGAAGACGGCCTTCAATACCCCTGAGGGCCATTTTGAGAATTTGGTTATGCCTTTTGGTTTGATGAATGCCCCAGCCGTTTTTCAGCATTTCGTGAACAGCATTTTTTATCATTTAATGGGAAAATTTGTATTAGTGTATTTGGATGACATTTTGATTTTTTCTCCTGATTTCAAAACTCATAAGGAACATTTACGTCAGGTCTTGCTCATCCTGCGGGAGAATAAATTATAGGCGAAACTGGAAAAATGTGTGTTTGCGGTTCCAGAAATTCAATTTCTGGGGTTTCTTCTCTCCGCTTCTGGTTTTCGCATGGACCCCGAGAAGGTCCGCGCTGTGCTTGAGTGGGAGCTTCCTGAGAATCAGAAGGCGCTGATGCGTTTTTTGGGCTTTGCCAATTATTACAGGAAGTTTATTTTGAATTATTCCTCTATTGTTAAACCACTCACTGATATGACCAGAAAGGGGGTAGATTTTTCTTTCTGGTCGGTAGAGGCGCGTAAGGCCTTTTCTAATATCAAGGAGAGTTTTGCTTCCGCTCCCATCTTGGTACAACCTGATATTTCTCTACCCTTCATAGTTGAGGTTGATGCTTCTGAGGTGGGTGTGGGTGCGGTCTTGTCTCAGGGTTCCTCTCCTGCCAAATGGCGACCGTGTGCCTTTTTCTCAAAGAAACTCTCCTCCGCAGAGAGAAATTACGATGTGGGAGATAGGGAATTGTTGGCCATCAAGTTGGCTTTTGAGGAATGGCGCCATTGGCTAGAGGGAGCCAGACACCCTATTACCGTGTTTACTGACCATAAAAATCTGGCCTACTTGGAGTCAGCCAAGCGTCTGAACCCGAGACAGGCCAGATGGTCTTTGTTCTTTTCAAGGTTTAATTTTGTTGTCACGTTCCGCCCTGGGGTTAAGAATGTGAAGGCAGATGCCCTGTCACGTTGTTTTCCGCCGGGAGGTGGGAATTTTGAAGTCGCGGGTCCCATTTTGGCTGAAGGTGTGGTGGTCTCTGCTCTTTTTCCTGAATTGGAGGCAGAGGTGCAGGCAGCCCAGTCAGAGGATCCTGATCTTTGTCCTCCTGGGAGGTTGTTTGTGCCTCTCGCTTTAAGACACAAGATTTTTAAGGAACACCACGATACGGTCCTTGCTGGGCACCCGGGGGCAAGAGCCACAGTGGATCTCATCGCTCGGAGATTCTGGTGTCCTGCGCTTCGTAAGTCGGTTGAGGGTTTTGTGGCAGCCTGCGAGACTTGCTCTCGTGCCAAAGTCCCTCATTCACGGCTATCAGGTCCTCTCCTTCCCTTACCCATTCCTTCCCGTCCTTGGACACATCTGTCCATGGACTTCATAAACGGACCTGCCTCGTTCCTCGGGGAAGACTGTGATTCTGGTGGTGGTGGACCGTTTTAGCAAAATGGTGCATTTCATCCCTTTTCCTGGTTTTCCCGATGCTAAGACGCTGGCGCAGGCATTTATTGATCACATTGTCAAATTGCATGGTATTCCTTCAGACATAGTCTCTGATAGGGGCATGCAGTTTGTTTCCAGATTCTGGAAGGCTTTCTGTTCTCGCTTGGGGGTTCAGTTGTCATTGTCTTCTGCTTTCCACCCGCAGTCGAATGGCCAGACAGAGCGCGTCAATCAGAATCTGGAGACATATTTGCACTGTTTTGTGGCGGAGAATCAGGAGGATTGGTGTTCTTTTTTGTCCCTTGCTGAGTTTGCTTTAAATAACCGTCGTCAGGAGTCCTCTGATAAGTCACCATTTTTTGGTGCATATGGGTTTCATCCGCAGTTTGGGACTTTCTCGGGAGAGGGGTCTTCTGGTTTACCTGATGAGGACAGATTCTCCTCGTCTTTGTCTTCTATTTGGCAAAAGATTCAGGATAATCTAAAGAGCATGAGTGAGAGATATAAGCGTGTGGCAGATAAGAGACGTGTGCCTGGTCCGGACCTGAATGTTGGTGATCTGGTGTGGTTGTCTACCAAGAATATCAAATTGAAGGTTCCCTCCTGGAAGTTGGGTCCTAGGTTTATTGGGCCTTACAAAATCCTGTCTGTCATCAATCCTGTTGCCTACCGTCTTGATCTTCCTCAGACTTGGAAGATCCATAATGTTTTTCATAAGTCCTTATTGAAACCTTATGTTCAACCCATTGTACCCTCGCCTTTGCCTCCTCCTCCGATTATGGTTGATAGGAATCTTGAATTTCAGGTCTCTAGGATTGTGGATTCTCGTGTTGTCCGCAGTTCTCTCCAGTACCTCGTTCATTGGGAGGGTTATGGTCCTGAGGAGAGGATGTGGGTCCCAGTGACGGACATTAAGGCCACTCATCTCATCAGGGCTTTCCATAGGTCCCATCCTGAGAAGGTGGGCTCTGAGTGTCCGGAGTCCACTCGTAGAGGGAGGGGTACTGTCACAACCAGACAGCTGAGAAGCTCTGACAGAAGCCTTTCAGAACCTCCTCCTTGAGTTTTCTTTGTTTTGAATTTCAGTTCCTCATCTCGTTAGCCTCTCTCAGCTGTCATGTAGTTGGACTGATTGCATCCCTTTAAATTCCTCCCCATAATGCATTAGTGTGCGGCTTATACAACTTCCTGGAGTGTGTGTGCATGCTGATTGTCATGGAACCATGAACCAGACGTACAACAAGAGATAAGTGGAAAATAAGAAGGTTTTATTGAAGAGCAAGCCGTAGCAAAGTCCGAACGGATGGCTAAACCGAAGCAGGGTCTTGCGGAGACAGAGGTCAGGAACCAGAAGGGTAGTCAGACGAAGCCAGGAACAGGAACCAACGGGGTAGTCAGACGAAGCCGGAATCAGGAACCAACGGGGTAGTCAGACGAAGCCGGAATCAGGAACCAACGGGGTAGTCAGACGAGGCCAGGATCAGGAACCAGAAGCAGCAGCAGTCTTGGAAGCATGTGAACACAGGAGGACCAAGCAAGGAACTGAAGCCACAGACCTCCTATATATATGAGCTAGGCATCCAGCTCCTCCCAGTGGGAAGGAGGAGCCGCAGGGTGGGAGGCTACAAGAAAACCCAGAAACCAAGATGGCCGCCAGCACATGTCAAACGAAGGGAACAGCAAGGAGGTAAGACCATGACAGTACCTCCCCCTCAAGGGCCCCTCCTCCGCGGAGTAAGGAACGGTTTCTGAGGGAAGCGTGCGTGGAAGGCTCGGAGCAAGACAGGAGCATGGACATCTGCGGAGGGAACCCAGGAACGCTCCTCTGGACCATAACCACGCCAATGGACCAAAAACTGCACCCGGCCGCGGACCAGGCGTGAGTCCAGGATATTGCTCACCTCATACTCCTCACGATTGCCCACTTGGACCGGACGAGGCCGAGGAATCGAGGAAGTGAAACGATTACACACCAGTGGCTTCAACAGGGAGACATGAAACACGTTGGAGATCCGCATGCCAGGAGGAAGCGCAAGGGCATAGGCTACCGGGTTTACCCTGCGAAGCACTCGGAAGGGACCAACAAAGCGAGGCGCCAGCTTGGGAGTGGGCACTCGAAGGTTGAGGTTGCGGGTGGACAACCATACGCGGTCTCCGACCTGGTAGGAAGGAGCGGGCGCTCGTCTGCGATCAGCCTGGAGTTTCTGGCGCTGCGCAGAGACCTCAAGGGACCTCTGGATCTGTACCCAAGAAGCACGTAGGACGGAAAGGTGATCCTCCACAGCCGGAATATCCTGGGGAGAGAATACCTCCGGTAACACGGCAGGTTGGAACCCATAATTGGCCATGAAGGGAGACGTCCCAGAGGAAGAGTTCACCGCCGTGTTCCTGGCAAACTCAGCCCAAGGCAGGAGGTCAACCCAATTGTCTTGGTGATCGGAGACATAGCAACGAAGGAATTGCTCCAAGGCCTGATTGGATCGTTCTGCGGCCCCATTGGACTGAGGGTGGTAGGCCGAGGAGAAAGAGAGATGAATCCCCAACTGGGAGCAAAAGGCGCGCCAGAACCTGGACACAAACTGACTCCCCCGATCCGACACAATCTCCTTGGGCAAACCGTGCAACCGGAAGACCTCCCTGGCAAAAATCGAGGCCAACTCTTGTGCAGAGGGTAACTTCTTGAGAGGAACACAGTGGCACATTTTGGAAAACCGATCCACAATCATGAGAATGACCGTATGGCCTCGGGATGCAGGGAGGTCCACAATGAAATCCATCCCCAGGTGTGACCATGGACGCTCCCCGGTGGCTATGGGTTGCAAAAGGCCCAACGGAAGGTGCCGAGGGGACTTACTCTGGGCACAAACGGAGCATGCCGCTACATATGCGGCGATGTCGGAACGTAGAGAAGGCCACCAGAACAGACGTGAAACCGCCCAGGACAGCTGATTCTTTCCAGGGTGCCCCGCGGCCTTGGAGTTATGGTAGGTTCGCAACAACCGAGTGCGCAACTCCTCAGGCACAAAACATCTGCCGTTGGGTCTCCCAGAGGGAGCACCAGATTGAGCCGCCAAAATCTGCTCACCCAGAGGAGAAGTCAGGCTGGTGCGAATAGCGGCCAGGATCTGATTCGGGGGTATGACCGTAGTCGGAATCGACTCCTCCCCGGACAGCTCGGAGTACTGCCGTGATAAGGCATCCGCTCTGATGTTCTTGGAGCCGGGTAGGTAGGAGACCACGTAATTAAAACGTGACAAGAACAGAGCCCATCTGGCCTGACGTGGTGTCAATCTCTTGGCCTCAGAGAGGTAGGTCAGATTCTTGTGGTCCGTCAGGATGAGAACCGGAACCACCGAGCCCTCGAGCAAGTGCCTCCATTCTTTAAGGGCCTGCACGATGGCCAATAACTCCCTGTCACCAATCTGATAGTTGCACTCCGCGGAAGACAGTTTCCGGGAGTAAAACCCACAAGGAAGCAGAGGACCCTCTGGTGTTCTACGCTGAGACAGGAGGGCGCCTACTCCCGTCTCAGACGCGTCCACCTCGAGGACAAAAGGCAACCCAGGGTTGGGATGCGACAGAATCGGAGCCGACACAAAGGCGGACTTTAGAGCCTCAAAAGCTCGGATGGCCTCGAGCGGCCAGACCTGAGGATTACTGCCCTTCCTGGTCAGATCCGTGAGAGGCTTGGCTAGCATGGAAAAGTCCCTGATGAACTTCCGATAATAATTGGCGAAGCCCAAAAAGCGCTGCAGGGCACGAAGCCCACTGGGCTGGGGCCACTGTAAGACAGCCGAAACCTTCTCAGGATCCATGGAGAACCCCTCAGCGGAAATGATGTAACCTAAGAAGGTTACCTGGGATCGGTGAAATTCGCATTTCTCAAGCTTACCGAACAGCTTGTTCTCTCGTAAGCGTTGCAACACTCGTCTGACATCCAGAATGTGGGCCTCCATGGATGCAGAATATACCAAGATGTCATCCAAATAGACCACCACACACTGCTGCAACAGGTCACGGAAAACATCGTTGATGAATTCCTGGAAGACTGCGGGCGCATTGCACAACCCAAAGGGCATAACCAAGGATTCATAATGACCGGTCCTGGTGTTAAACGCGGTCTTCCACTCATCGCCCGCCTTGATCCTTACCAGGTTATATGCCGCCCTCAGGTCGAGTTTGGTAAAGACCGTGGCCCCTTTGAGGCGATCGAACAGCTCGGAAATCAAGGGTATCGGGTAAGCGTTCTTGATCGTGATGCGATTGAGACCCCTGTAATCGATGCAAGGCCTCAACTCGCCGCCCTTCTTTTTCACAAAGAAAAATCCAGCCCCTGCCGGGGACGAGGATTTGCGAATGTGTCCGCGTGAAAGCGCCTCCCTCACGTACTCCTCCATGGCCTCATTCTCCGCTACCGACAGTGGATAGACTTTGCCACGAGGAGGAACGGCACCGGATTGTAACTCTATGGCACAATCGTATGGGCGGTGCGGAGGTAGGGCAACCGCGCGCACCTTATCGAATACATCCCGGTACTCTTCGTATTCAGGAGGCAACAGAGAGTCCGAGGAAGTACACAGCAACTTGACAGGCCCATGGATGCAACTAGCCCCACACTGCGGTGACCACGAGAGGATCTCGACCGATCTCCAATCGAAAGTCGGATTATGCTTCTGGAGCCAGGGGTACCCCAAGACCACCGAGTAGTGTGGAGACGAAATAACCTGGAGACAGACCGACTCTCTGTGAACGGCACCAATGGCTATCCCCACTGGAAGGGTCTCATGAGTCACGTGTGGCGGCAGAAGGGGTCTGCCGTCTATCGCCTCAAGAGCCAGTGGGGAACCTCGAGGCTGCAGAGGAATGGAATTGGCGGCAACGAACACTCTATCAATGAACAAACCACCAGCACCAGAGTCCACCAACGCCTGGGTCGTCACCGAGCCCCCGACCCAGGAGAGGACAACCGTGATCAGTGGTTTGTCAACACGGGAAACCGGGGACGAGGAGACTCCACCCAAGATCTGCCCCCGACAGGACCTCAGGTGCGAGCGTTCTCCCGGACGGTTCGGACATGCCAACCGAAAATGCCCACCGAGACCACAGTACATGCATCGGCCCTCGCGTCTCCGGAGTACCCTCTCCCCCTCAGACAGGCGAGCAAACCCCCGCTGCATGGGTTCACCCCCAGACAAGTCATCCCCAGGAGGCGTGGGAGGAGAGGGAGGCACGGGTGGGACAGCAAACGTAGGCGCCAATCTGTTAGGAGACCTCCGCAGGCTCTCCTTAAAGGAAGGTCTCTCCCTGAGTCTGGTGTCAATCAAAATCAGGAAAGAAATAAGAGACTCGAGCTCCACTGGTAGGTCCTTAGCTGCAACCTCATCCTTCAAGGCATCCGAGAGACCATGAGAGAAAGCAGCGACCAGAGCCTCATTATTCCAGCCCACCTCTGCTGCCAGGGTACGAAACTCAATGGCGTATTCAGCTACGGATCGTGAACCCTGTCTGATGGACATAAGGAGCTTCGCAGCAGAGGCAGCACGAGCCGGCACATCGAATACCTTCCGAAGAGAAGCAACAAAACCGGAAAACTCGGCAACCACCGGATTGTTGTTCTCCCATAAAGGGCTGGCCCAGGCCAAGGCCTTGTCCGAGAGCAGCGAGATCAAGAAGCCCACCCTTGATCTCTCAGTAGGAAAGGCATGTGGCAGCAACTCGAAGTAAATGCCCACCTGGTTAAGGAAACCTCGGCACTGAGTTGGCTCTCCCCCAAAGCGCTGTGGAAGGGGGGCAGAACCGGTCATACCCTGAAACACCACAGGCGCAGCAACAGGTGTCAGGGTAGACTCTGGCGCAACAACCGGAGCGGCAGTAGGAGCGGGCCCAGGAGCGACAACCGACCCATCGGCAACGGAAGCTAAATGAGCCGTGCGTTCAAGCAGGGTTTGCAACGCCACAGCGAACCGACCCAACAGGTGATCCTGCTGATCAAGTCTGGCAACCAGCGTAGGTAGCGAGGGTGGCCCTGTACCGTCAGAATTCATGGCTTGGTCCTAATGTCATGGAACCATGAACCAGACGTACAACAAGAGATAAGTGGAAAATAAGAAGGTTTTATTGAAGAGCAAGCCGTAAGCAAAGTCCGAACGGATGGCTAAACCGAAGCAGGGTCTTGCGGAGACAGAGGTCAGGAACCAGAAGGGTAGTCAGACGAAGCCAGGAACAGGAACCAACGGGGTAGTCAGACGAAGCCGGAATCAGGAACCAACGGGGTAGTCAGACGAAGCCGGAATCAGGAACCAACGGGGTAGTCAGACGAAGCCGGAATCAGGAACCAACGGGGTAGTCAGACGAGGCCAGGATCAGGAACCAGAAGCAGCAGCAGTCTTGGAAGCATGTGAACACAGGAGGACCAAGCAAGGAACTGAAGCCACAGACCTCCTATATATATGAGCTGGGCATCCAGCTCCTCCCAGTGGGAAGGAGGAGCCGCAGGGTGGGAGGCTACAAGAAAACCCAGAAACCAAGATGGCCGCCAGCACATGTCAAACGAAGGGAACAGCAAGGAGGTAAGACCATGACAAAAGTGGAGCGGAATCAATAGCAAAAACAGGAATATCCTTTCCCAAAGTGCGCACCTGGAAACCATGAGTTATTGCAAATTGATTATCAATGAGATTGACAGCTGCTCCACTATCCACAAAAATCTCACAAAAAATGTTCTTGCTCTCTAGCGCCACCCTAGCCGGCAGGACAAAACAGGAACTACAAGCAAACGGAAAACCTTCAATCTCCGCCTCAACCCTGCCAATAGTAACAGACGGAACATTTTTAAAAGATTTTTTCCTGTTTGTTTCTTTATTACTCCCAGAAAACTGCCTGAATCTCCTAGAAGGACAAACATTTGCCAAATGATTTATACCTCCACAACAAAAACAAACCCTCCCATGCGAGCTGAATCTTCTATTGTCAGAAGCAATCAACCCCAGCTGCATGGGCTCCTGCTCAGCAGGGGCTGACAGCGACCGACACCCCTGCGCACAGAATGAGACCGCTGCACTGTCCTGGGACTGAGTATGACAGGAAGGGGACATCTCTCCTCTCTCTCTAAGACGCCTGTCAATACGAACGGCCTGAGACATAGCAGAGTCCAAAGAAATAGGCCTCCCATGAAAGGCAAATGCATCTTTCAATCCCTCTGAAAGACCATGGCAAAATTGACTTCGGAGTGCAGCATCATTCCAATGAGTATCAGCTGCCCATCTCCGAAATTCTGAGCAGTATATTTCTGCGGATTGTTTACCCTGGCATAATAGACGTAGTCTAGACTCAGCCAGAGCAATACGATCCGGATCATCATATATCTGACCCAGGGCTAAAAAGAATTCATCCACTGAACGGAGAGGCCGTGCCCCCTCCGGCAGCGAAAAGGCCCAAGACTGAGCGTTACCCCTGAGCAGCGATATAATGATCCCCACCCTCCGTTCCTCATCACCAGAGGAATGGGGAAGAAGGCGAAAATGGAGTTTGCAAGCCTCTCTAAAACGCACAAAATTCTCACTACCCCCGGAGAACGTATCCGGGAGCGAGATCTTAGGCTCAGAACAAACTCCATGAACGCAAGCTGAACCGGTCACTTGAAGCTGAGAAAAAGTCTTATGGAGATCAGCTACCTCCAATGAAAGACCCTGGAAGCGTTCAGCCAAAAGTGAAACCGGATCCATGCTTGAGACGGTTTCGGGCGGCTTATAATGTCACGGACGGTGTACAGGGAACAAGACAAAGCAACATGCATATATGACTCACTGGATCCAAAGCTAAGGAACCATAAGGGAGACCCCTGCACAAGACCTGAGACTTTCCCTGGCTGCTCAGCCTATGCAACGATCCCAGAGGTGGATGGTTGCATATCCACGTACCTCGACTATATAACCCCTGAACACCCTACAATAGTGAGGGGACACGACCACCGGCTCCCTACACCAGACACGGAGGGAGTCAGGGTCACCTGGGATCCAGCAAACAGAAAATAACAGATAAATGTTCAGCACTTACTTAGTAGCAGGCTGGAAAACAAGATCAGCATGCACACACACTCCAGTAAGTAGTATAAGCCGCCCAGTAGTGCATCATGGGGCGGAATTTAAAGGGATGCAATCAGTCCAACCACATGACAGCTGAGAGAGGCTAACGAGATGAGGAACTGAACATCACAACAAAGAAACTCAAGGAGGAGGTTCTGAAAGGCTTCTGTCAGAGCTTCTCAGCTGTCTGGTTGTGACAGTTGCCATTTGCTTCACTTGAATAGACGGGGAGGTGTCCCATTGAAGTGAATAGGGATGCCATAGGTGTAATTACACTGCTTGCTGTTGCAGTTGCGACGGCGAGCTGGTAAACAGAGAAGAGAACACAGCACTCTTCAACCACCTGATCGGCGGGGCGCCGGGAGTCAGGCCCCCACCGATCTCATATTGATGACCTATCCTGAGGCGACGGAACTGCTTGCCGGATCAATCTGCCGCAAGTGTGAAAGTAGCCTTAAACCCATTATATAGGCGTGAACACAGGGGCAATGAAGCAACATTTTTGCAGTACATATATAATTACCCAGTATTTTCGTGGCACTTCTGCTGTCAGTAATAGTACCCTGCTTCTGTCACCAGAGGGCAGCATTGCACTTGATTCCCATCTCTGTAGACTAAAGAATTCAGGGTCAGCTTATAGTTCTTAACTATGTCCTTTAGAGCAGGGGTGATAGCGGGGTCATGCATTCTGCTCCCCAAATTTTACTTAACTTACATGCCGAAGATAACAGAATGGTGTTGGGGATCCTTTTTCATCGTATAATGATTTTTTATTTTAAACCATTTTAGGACTTGCCCAAGATTTTTTATTATCTCAGGCAACATCTGCAGTCCACAAGAAGTGCATTAGGGTGCACACAACTTAATATGTTCCTGTGGACAACAGCAGTAGCTTGAATGGTAAAACTGGAAAAATCTTAAATAAAAAAATGTTTGTGTAGCCTGCCCTAAGGGCAAAAAGGGCAATTTTTTGTATTTTTTATAAAATATTTTACTATGCAATGGATTAGAGAAAAACGGACAGAACACATGTGCCTTCTGTGTTTTGTCCATCGTATTCACAGACCCATAGACTTCTATGGAACTGTTTGGTCTCCAAAAACACTGATGTGCAACAAGGCCAGTATTGGCTGCAGTAGTTGCATGGTTAGATGGTGAGTAATTGGCTGCAGGCCAGTATACAGAGACCTGAAGAGACCATTGAATTGGCGGCACTAGTATTTTTTATTTTTTAATTTATTAAAATTATTATTTTGGAAAAATAATTATGGTCTGGATAACCCTTTTTACATTCTATGTGGGGGGGGGGGGGGGGATTTATTAAGATCAGTGTCTTACATTCACCATTCGCCATATGGGATAAATATTTTCATATTTTAATAGTATGGGTGTTTTTGGATGTGATGATGTCTATGATGCTTATTTTTTTGATTGTTTATTTTTTTTCTGAGGAAAGAGGGATAATTTTTTTAAAATGTATTTTTTATTTTTAAAACCTTCTTCGCTTTATTTCTTAACCTTTTTTAAGTAACGTAGGTGACTATAATAAACAATCATTAAGTTGCCTCTGCAATTGACTACATTGAATTGTTAAATCAATGTAATGCTCTATTGCTATGTTCTTATGGTGCCCTGCTACCTGCAGAGCTCCATAGGAACTACAACTCTGAAATCCCTGGTTTTTCCAGTGAGACCAAGGCTTTCAGTTTCAACCAAATGATACCCCGATCGCCGCCCGAGGCAGCTGGTCTAACCCCGGGTTTTTCACCTCTCAGATGCCGTGGGCACATTTAACCACAGCATCTGAGACATTAGCCTCAGGTGTCTGCTGTGTGAAACCCAATGGCTATGGCTCCTGCTCCGCATTGGGCGCCATCTTTAAAGTCCCTCCTGTCAACATATATATATGTAAATAATTTTGGTGCATCTGTACATTTGTGGATGCCAGATGAACAGTTCTTTACGTGCAGATAAAGTTCATATACAGCAGTGACAGTTCTCAGCATCATGGACTGGCAGTTTTTAGAAAGACTTGCACTTTCCAATGATCTTACAGTTCTCAACAGCTGCAATAGTAGTTTATAGGCCAATTTTCCTTCTCTGGAGCAATCTTCTTCACACTGCACCTCTTCTCTTTAGCTCAAATACAAGCATCTAGAAATAGGGGTGCGCACTTCACTTGCAACTTTCTGAACTATCTCACTGTCTCTCACTTTGCTATTTACTCACAAGTGGATCTGCAATGTCCTCTGTGTGATGTGGACCTTAGGAGATCCTCAGTCTGCATCTAAAGCATGTCCAGGCTTCTGAAGCCTTTCATCTCCTGGACAAATTAGCCATGGAGTCCATAAATCTGTCAAACAAATAATCTCCACAGTGTTTTATTCTCGCACCTCCTCTCAACACTGGTATGCTCCAAGATGTCTCTTTTCTTCTTTTTTTTCTCCTCTTAAGCTGGTTTTAAAGCTTTTTCTTTACCTATTTTTGACTCTCTCTGGCTAGATCTTTCTCAGGACTGGTCTTTGCTTCCTTACACTTCACTGTCTTGCTCTGTTCTGACCTACTCCTCCCTATGGGTAAGGTGGAACAATCCCACCTAGCAAAGGCAACTATGGCCTGTTAAATCCTTTTATAGCATACAAAACACATTTTTTAACCCCTTAAAGGGGAAGTCTCACTTCAGCAAATGGCATTTATCATGTAGAGAAAGGCACTTACTAATGTATTGTGATTGTCCATATTGCTTCTTTGGTGGCTTGACTTATTTTTCCATCAAATTATATTGATAATAGGAAAATGTGCTGCCCTCTCTGGTGGCCGAGACCATGGAAACATGTATAGGCATGCATGTAAATATCTGCCTTGCAGCAGTGGCTGTAACCCCATGGATACAAGCAGTGTAATAAGGACATGGAGAAATTAATCAAGTCAGCAATATAGACAATCACAATACATTAGTAAGTGCCTTGTAATAACTATGTCTACATCATAAATGCCATTTGCTGAAGTGAGACAACCCCTTTAAGCAGTAGGCCACTGCCGTAGCATGGGACGCTGCACAAGCGGGGCATCTGCCAAACTTTGCAACTTTTTTATGCCAGTTTTTTGGTATAAATGGCTTGATAACTGCCTCCTATGCATCCATCATTAGCTGTACAAGATCATACACAATGACAAGGAAAATCCACTGAAGTGTCCTTTATTATAAGTGATTTTATTATTTTTTGTTATTTTGTTATTCTGATGGATTAATAAACATACCCTATTATTGAGACTGGATTTTTTTGTTTGCTGATTGATGTAATATGCCAAAGTTGCCAGCAGAGGGAAGCAAAAGCTAACTAAAAACCTGGTATCTTCCTCTTTGCTGCGATGTAGGCGCAGTTCTTCGCCAATCTATTTGTAAGACTTCATAGAACCACTGAAAAGGAGGCAGTGTCAGTAGCATAAGAACTGCTCTATAGGGTACGGCCGCGTATTCCCGTTTACATATGCAGTTTTGGAAGCCAAAACCTGGGGTGAATTCAAAAAAGAGAGAAGTAGCATATACTTCTTTCTTGTTCTCCTTTACTTTATTTACTCCTTTCTTTACAAAACTGCATCTAGAAACCTGAACATCTGGCCATACCCTTACTTTCACATAAAAAAAAAAAAAAAAGAAAAAACTCATTTGAGAGGAGCTCCGCTGCAGTCCTCCGCACAACTGATGGCAGACAAACTTTATGCCAGAGCACTAAGGTCGAGACAGCCCCTTGTTTCTGAAGGTCAGACACCTAACGATCAGTAAGTCATGTCATATCCTATCGACATAACCATTATTTTTTCAGATGGGAAAACCCCATAGAGTATGTTCACACAATTACCGTAGATATTTTCCAGCATCTATTTAATTTTTAAGTCTGTTTTGCTGTAATTTGGCCCAAATTTATGAAATGTCACACATTATCTTTAAGTCACTTTTGTCTTGAGATGTTTCTCTACTTTCTGCACCTCACTTTTACTGGAGGAAGATTGCAGCAATTTTTGTGACTTTTTTTTAAAAAGCCTCAGTTGATAAATCTGGAGTGAAACTAATTAAGACAGCTAACCACATCCACTCCCCCGACTGAATTTTAAAACTGCATTGAGGGATGTAAAAATGCTAAATGCTACGAAATGTTTGTACAAATAAGCCCAAAAAGTAGCAAAATCCACTTTACAACTTTTTGAAGTCAGATTTTTGGAGTACAGTACTTGATAACCCCCATAGTGAGAAACCTTGCTAAAGGGGTATTCCCATTTTATAGCTCTAGAGCAGTGATGGCTAACCTTGGCACTCCAGCTGTGGTGAAACTACGACTCCCAGCATGCTCCATTTATTTATTTCTACAGAGTTCTGAGAGAAGCCAAGCAAAGGGGGCATCTTGGGAGTTGTAGTTTTACCAATGCTGGAGTGTCAAGGTTAGCCATCACTGCTCTGGAGCATATAGATAGGACATGTCACATATTATTGACTGAGACCCTCACCTGATCCAGTGAAAGGATCACTTCGACAGTGTAACTTGAAACTCGAGGGCCCAAATGCTAAATTTATAGAAGGGCTCTCTCCATCCTGTGCCATTTATAATATTGCTGTATTCTTGTAGGGCAGTTGGTCTTTTTGGGCCCACTTAGGTTCATGGGCCCTGGTGCAACTGCTACCTCTGCACTCCCTATACGTATACCCCAGCATAGTGATGTTCCTGTCCATTTGAGTGCATTGGGGATGTGTTGAATTTGTATGCACAGCCAGTGGCCAGGATTGATTCTGTGCAGGGCAAAGCTGTGACGTAGCCAAAGTGCTTAACACCTCGTTATGAAGACCCTTTATTTTGAGGATCATCTGGGATCCTGGTAGATGTATCCCACCAATCAAGAAGCGAGGGCATATGTCATGATTTCAGCATACCCTCACCGATTTCCCACCACTCCCATCCCGACTCTTACCAGGTCCCTGCTGGTCTCTACTCCCTGGTTCTGGCTCAACGGACAGGAAATGCCTGCGCAGCCAATCACTTGCCGCAGAGGTAACCTGCCTCTGATTTGCTAAGTTGGCATCCAGAATGGAAAATTTTGAAAACTTAATGCTTACAATTTTATTAGAAACCATCCATTGAAGATGCAGAATATGTACTTTACAGTTCATGCCATTTTCAGGCATTTCCAGGGCATCAGTGGGCATATGTCTTATATATATTTTTTTGTACCACTCTAAGGCTACTTTCAGACTAGCGACACGGACCTCTGGCAGGCTGTTCCGTCGGGTGAACAGCCTGTCGGATCCGTCCTGCCGCTAGTGACCGTGTGCCCCTGGACTGCCGTTCTGTCCCCGTTGACTATAATGAGGGTGGGGGCGGAGTTCCGGCGGAGGCACGGCAGCACACGGCGAGAGGCTGCCGGAATAAAACTATGACATGTTCGTGCGCTGCCGTGCCTTCGCCATGTCTCCGCCCCCACCCTCATTATAGTCAATGGGGACGGAGCGGTAGTCCGGGGGCCTAAGCCACTCTAAAACCTGTATTACAAAGGCTAATTGAGCAAGCGATTGAACTGCTTCCCTAGCTAGCAGAGGAAACTGCTGCTATTACATGCAGTAATCTCCTCCGCAGCATAGGGAGGAACAATCACTATGCCATCGCTCGTCCCCATGCTGTTTAGTGGTTTGCCAGTGGCAGATTGCTTTTAGACACCACGATCTGCCGCCTGCAAACGATAATTTTTTAACATGTCAAAAGATTTGGATTTGCTCGTTCATTGGGCAATCAGCAGCAGTATTACACTGCAAGATGACATGAACGCTCGTTAGCAATCATCTGTTTTGGAAGAAGCCCCTCTCCCCCTTAAAGGGAACCTGTCACCTAGATTTTGTGTATAGAGCTGAGGACATGAGTTGCAGATGGCCGCTAGCACATCCGCAATACCCAGTCCCCATAGCTCTGTGTGCTTTTATTGTGCAAAAAAAACTATTTGATACATATGCAAATTAACCTGAGATAACTCAGAGCTTGAAAATATGACTCTTCTCTGGTCACACAAGTAAGATATGACTCTTTTATGTTAATTTGCATATGTATCAAATCGTTTTTTTTACACAATAAAAGCACACAGAGCTATGGGGACTGAATATTGCGGATGTGCTAGTGGCCATCTGCAACCCATGTCCTCAGCTCTATACACAAAATCTAGGTGACAGGTTCCCTTTAAATCCCTTTAAGAGAGGATTGGTCTGTAACACCTGATTATTTGACTGTAACGAATCCAGTTCTCGCGACACGCTCAGTCACCAGTGCAGCCAAGTGCATTAGGTGGACTGTGCTCACGTGTAATCGTTCCACATGTTAAGGAGTCACATGAAGGCTGTGACATGCGAAGTCTCTTGCCGTTGAGATTCCCTGCAGCCGCACATAATTCCCGTCTTAAAGATGAAGCAGCCGGCGCTCTTTGATACACACATTCAAAACCATGAAAGGTCTTTGTAATCTAAAGATAACAGAAAAAGATGTTCTGTCCGCTGACATAAACGGCAAAGCTGAGCGCAAAGACCAGGCCGAGTGGAAAGCAGATTGAAAACGTTAGCTGTTTAATGAAGGAAATGCCATAAATAAGTTCAAAGGACAGCGAGATCTATTTAAGGAGAAAGAGGGGATTTAAGGATACTAAGAAAAACACAGCAGATGAGCCCCACGATTCAACCCTTTCATCGCCACACAAGACCCTATACACACAGCACCAATAAAAAACAGAGAACTGCATTATGAGGGGGGGGGGGGGGGGGGTCAGAAACATGAGGAGAGAAGGGGCAGCCATCTTGTGGATTGGACAAATACTCAATATAATGGCATATAAGGAGGACCCCTCCATACAGGGCTTTTTTTCTCAGAGAAAAGGTGGTGGAACTCACCCCCCCTCCCCTGGCCACGCCCCTACCACCACTAGGACCGCCCCTAAAACCGCCCCTTTAGAGAACAGGAATGCACGTAAAATTGGGGGGGGGGGGGCTATAAAAGTAAATGTATGGAATGACACTGTTGTGGGGGGGGGGATCTGTGGGTGACACTTACATTTATAGCACCTTATGCTATATATGTGTCATCCACAGATCCCCCCATAACAGTGTCCCTGTGAGGTAAATCCCCAATACAGGGTCTGGGGGCCGGCATCTGGTGTTGTAATGGCAGCGGGGCCCGGTGCAGTCACTGTATTCTATTACACCGGGCCCCGCTCACTGTAATATTGAGGCATTATTAATTTAATAACAGATTAATGCCGCATTAATGTAGGCAAATAGGCATTAAACAAGAGAAATCCTCTGCGATCCTCTCCCTCTCTGTACTCACAAACTCCCGTAGCAGGCAGGCCGGGCGGCAGCGCAACTCACTGACGTCACGCGCCTGCTCCTCCCACTTTATGAATGAAGCAGGCGGAGCAGGCGCGTGACGTCAGTGAGTTACGCTGAATCGTGTAACTCACTGAGGATCGCAGAATCGCAGAGGATTTCTCTTGTTCAAATATGATTAAACTGGGCTATTTTTCGGCGGCGGACGCCCATGAGGGGGGCGGGGCGAGTCGGAGAAAATAGGTGACGGAACGCCGTTCCAGGGCGTTCCGGCAGAAAAAAAGGCCTGCCTCCATAGCTTGAATATGTAAAGGGTCCTATAACATGCTCTGCTCCAGTAGCCCATTCCCTAATGTGGTAGTCAGTGGTCTTTAACTTGTGTCTCTCTAGCTTTTGAGCTATGAACATGTTCTGTTCATTAGTGTTCAGTCCATAATAGTATAATGTGTATGGGACCTAAAAAGGGTTGTTCAGGAATTTAATATTGATGGCCTATCCTCAGGAAAGGTCATCAATATCTGACCTGAGTGGATCCCCCCCCTCTGATGAGCTGGTACTTCCTCACCTCCGTCCAATGTGTAGTGGTCAGAGCTGGTAACTAGCAGTCCCGCTCTCATTCACTTCAATGGGAGCAGTGCTAGAGTAACCAGCTCCATAAACTATACAGTGGATGGAGCTGTGTAGTACCAGTACCTATTTCCAGCGCTAGGCCACTCCCGAACAGGGGGTTCAGGATGTCAAGCCCCTGCCGGTTGGATATTGATGATCTATCCTGAGGATATTAAAATCTTGGATTGGAATACCCCTAAAAGGCAGAGTTCCCACCTTGGCACAGGAATTCTGCACCCCTAGCCTTTGGGAGGTGTGGGTGCAAATTTGCAAATGCCAAGGTTTATACAGGCAATTGTAAGTAATATAATGATGGCTGACTTGATAACTGTCTCTCTGCTTTGTTCTGGTTTAAAAGTATAGCCATTTATGCTCTTGGTCATTATCCAACTCCTTGATGAACCTTGTCTAACAACTTGAAGACTTCCTGAAATCTTCCCACAACGATGAGCTTGCAAGCATTTTGCTGTGGCAGCTGCATGCACATGAAATGAAGACACTCATGTTTTATGCAGCAGGCTCAGCAGTGCTGCGGGCGTACCGTTTATAAAAGGCTTTTCCAAAATTTTTCAAATCAAATTTTTCATTTTCTAAGGATTCGGAGGCTTTAAGAATAATTCAGAAACCTTTCTCCAGTGATGAGATCTGTACGGTGTCCTTTAGGTGCCCCTACTTGACCCTATTATTAATTTTGGGAGAATAATAAGCATATAAGCAAGTATATAGCTATGCCCTGTAAATATGGAGGGAAGTGAGCTATTTTTAAATCTAATACTTCCGAATAATGATAGGGATTATTAATAATGACCATTAATTCTATGTAGTTTTATTGTACAGCGGTTGACACCATGATTTGACATTGAATCCCTTTAACTGAGCAGTCCTACTTAGCAAACTTGTTATCTGCTAAAATGTTAAGACATGTTTACCGTGGGCCGATGATCTGGGTAGTTATTGGGAAGTAATGTTCCAAGAAACATTTGTTCCTGATAATTGCCCTGAGTAAAGGTCCCACCAATCACCCGATGAAAGCATCATGTGGACGCCAAAATAATCTTCTCTGGGCAGCAGATCATGTTGTATAAACAGTGAACTTTTTCCCAGAAACAATGATTTTCTTTCGGAATTAGTGATCTCAGAAGCAATTACTTGTTCTCTTACAGCACAGGTGATTGCTGCATGTTAATTCAGATTTCACCTCCTATGATGAGCAGGAAATTACCGGGAACAAATGGTTTGTTCCCAATAATTTCCTGAACTACAATTTTATATTCATTCCAATAAATGTTGAAATATGAAATATTGTTAGTTCTTATGTGAGACGGAGTAATAAACTTGATGCAAACTATTCCAATCAAGAATAACCTATACATATACAGTACAGACCAAAAGTTTGGACACACCTTCTCATTCAAAGAGTTTTCTTTATTTTCATGACTATGAAAATTGTAGATTCACACTGAAGGCATCAAAACTATGAATTAACACATGTGGAATTATATACCTAACAAAAAAGTGTGAAACAACTGAAAATATGTCATATTCTAGGTTCTTCAAAGTAGCCACCTTTTGCTTTGATTACTGCTTTGCACACTCTTGCCATTCTCTTGATGAGCTTCAAGAGGTAGTCACCTGAAATGGTTTTCACTTCACAGGTGTGCCCTGTCAGGTTTAATAAGTGGGATTTCTTGCCTTATAAATGGGGTTGGGACCATCAGTTGCGTTGTGGAGAAGTCAGGTGGATACACAGCTGATAGTCCTACTGAATAAACGGTTAGAATTTGTATTATGGCAAGAAAAAAGCAGCTAAGTAAAGAAAAACGAGTGGCAATCATTACTTTAAGAAATGAAGGTCAGTCAGTCCGAAAAAATTGGGAAAACTTTGAAAGTGTCCCCAAGTGCAGTCACAAAAACCATCAAGCGCTACAAAGAAACTGGCTCACATGTGGACCGCCCCAAGAAAGGAAGACCAAGAGTCACCTCTGCTGCAGAGGATAAGTTCATCCGAGGCACCAGCCTCAGAAATCGCAGGTTAAATCTGCAGTGGAAATCTGTGCTTTGGTCTGATGAGTCCAAATTTGAGCTCTTTGGTTCCAACCACCGTGTCTTTGTGCGACGCAGAAAAGGTGAACGGATGGACTCTACATGCCTGGTTCCCACCGTGAAGCATGGAGGAGGAGGTGTGATGGTGTGGGGGTGCTTTGCTGGTGACACTGTTGGGGATGTATTCAAAATTGAAGGCATACTGAACCAGCATGGCTACCACAGCATCTTGCAGCGGCATGCTATTTCATCCAGTTTGCGTTTAGTTGGACCATCATTAATTTTTCAAAAGGACAATCACCCCAAACACACCTCCAGGTTGTATAAGGGCTATTTGACCATGAAGGAGAGTGATGGGGTGCTGCGCCAGATGACCTGGCCTCCACAGTCACTGGACCTGAACCCAATCGAGATGGTTTGGGGTGAGCTGGACCGCAGAGTGAAGGCAAAAGGGCCAACAAGTGCTAAACATCTCTGGGAACTCCTTCAAGACTGTTGGAAGACCATTTCAGCTGACTACCTCTTGAAGCTCATCAAGAGAATGCCAAGAGTGTGCAAAGCAGTAATCAAAGCAAAAGGTGGCTACTTTGAAGAACCTAGAATATGACATATTTTCAGTTGTTTCACACTTTTTTATTATGTATATAATTCCACATGTGTTAATTCATAGTTTTGATGCCTTCAGTGTGAATCTACAATTTTCATAGTCATGAAAATAAAGAAAACTCTTTGAATGTGGGTGTGTCCAAACTTTTGGTCTGTACTGTACCTGATTGATTACTTGAAATGGAATGGAATTGCACTGTGGCCTTTCCAGCTGACACATTTTCTGTACTACACCATACAGTACAGCTGACAGATCCTCTATACTAAACCACACAGGAGAGCCAACAGATCCTCTATACTACACCACACAGGAGAGCCGACAGATCCTCTATACTACACCACACAGGAGAGCCGACAGATCCTCTATACTACACTGCACAGGAGAACTGACAGATCCTCTATACTACACCACACAGGAGAGCCGACAGATCCTCTATACTACACCACACAGGAGAGCTGACAGATCCTCTATACTACACTGCACAGGAGAACTGACAGATCCTCTAGATTACACCACACAGGAGAGCCGACAGATCCTCTATACTACACCACATAGGAGAGCTGACAGATCCTCTATACTACACCGCACAGGAGAGCTGACAGATCCTCTAGATTACACCACACAGGAGAGCCGACAGATCCTCTATACTACACCACACAGGAGAGCTGACAGATCCTCTATACTACACTGCACATAGGAGAGCTGACAGATCCTCTATACTACACCACACAGGAGAGCTAACAGATCCTCTATACTACACCACACAGAGAGCTGACAGATCCTCTATACTACACCACACAGGAGAGCTGACAGATCCTCTATACTACACTGCACAGGAGAGCCTAGAGATCCTCTATACTACACCACACAGGAGAGCTAACAGATCCTCTATACTACACCACACAGGAGAGCTGACAGATCCTCTATACTACACCACACAGGAGAGCCTAGAGATCTTCTATACTACACCACACAGGAGAGCCGACAGATCCTCTATACTACACCACACAGGAGAGCCTAGAGATCCTCTATACTACAACCACACAGGACGAGCCTGACAGATCCTCTATACTACACCACACAGGAGAGCCTGACAGATCTTCTATACTACACAACGCAGGACAGCCGACAGATCCTCTATACTACACTCACACGGAGAGCCTAGACAGATCCTCTATACTACACCACACAGGAGCAGCCTGACAGATCCTCTATACTACACCTACACAGGAGAGCCTAGACAGATCCTCTATACTACACCGACACAGGACAGCTTATAGATCCTCTATACTACACTGCACAGGAGAGCTGACAGATCCTCTATACTACACCACACAGGACAGCCGACAGATCCTCTATACTACACCGCACAGGACAGCCGACAGATCCTCTATACTACACTGCACAGGAGAACTGACAGATCCTCTATACTACACCACACAGGACAGCCGACAGATCCTCTATACTACACTGCACAGGAGAACTGACAGATCCTCTATACTACACCACACAGGACAGCCGACAGATCCTCTATACTACACTGCACAGGAGAGCTGACAGATCCTCTATACTACACCGCACAGGACAGCCGACAGATCCTCTATACTACACTGCACAGGAGAACTGACAGATCCTCTATACTACACCACACAGGAGAGCTGACAGATCCTCTATACTACACTACACAGGAGAGCCTAGAGATCCTCTATACTACACTACACAGGAGAGCTTATAGATCCTCTATACTACACTGCACAGGAGAGCTGACAGATCCTCTATACTACACCACACAGGAGAGCTGATAGATCCTTTATACTACACAACACAGGAGAGCTGATAGAGCCTCTATACTACATATACTACACAACATAGTACAGCTGACAGATCTTCTATACTACACCACACAGGAGAAGAAGAAGAAGAGTGGCCGGAAAAAAAAGGCAATTTCTTAAAAGAAAACATATGGCACCTTTGGAGTTCACTAAACATCCTGTGGCAGAGTCATCAAACAAATGGAAGACTGCAGGACCATCTCATTCATCATTTTCTTCATAACTTTGGCGGACCAGCAAATGGCCTTATTAAGACTGGCGTCTAAAACACTGGTTTTAATAAATGACTCCCTATTTGTGTCAGGGTTGAAGAAAAGATGGATGGCAGTAAATACAGGGTAATTCTTGAAGAATTTTCCAGAGATTTGGGACTGTGATGAAGGTTCATCTTCCAGGAGGACAATGGTCATAAACATACTGCTAAAGCTACATACTTCTCTAGCTAGAAGGAGCTGCAGGGGGTTTGACTGGAACCTAGCCATGCTAAGCTAATAGAGACATACCCCAAGAGACTTTCATCTGGAATTGCAGCAAAAGTTGACAAAGAAATTCACTTTCAGGGAGTTAATATTTGTGCACATTAAATGTCTTTTTGTCTTAATTATTGTTTGTGTCACAGTAAAACAATATTTTGCACCTTTGAAGTGGTAGGCATGTTGTGTAAATTAAATGGTATACACCCACCAAAAATCCATTTCAATTCCATGGTGGTAATGCAACAAAAGAGCAAAATCACCAGTAAATACTCTCGCAAAACACTACATATATTGTATATAAAATCTCATGGTCGTTGTGTTCTGAGTGACTTTTTTTTTTTTAAATAAGACTATTGTAGATCAATGGGCTGAAGTAAAAAACTGATTAAAGGATTGAGTTGTAACAGACGGTAACATCTTTCAAAAAGAACGAGTCCATGATCTAAACAACTGTAGGAGCTCTCCAGACATCTGGGTTTGTTGAAGGAATAAAAACAAGGTCTTGTAATCTTGTGATAAAGTTATTTTTCCCCTTATTTCAAGTTCTTTTGGCAGACTCCAGTTTACCCTAAGGCTCACACAGCTCAGAGAATTGTCATGAAGCATCTGGATGCCGTGTGTGTCCTGTATTTGGGGCAGCTCGCTGTCTGTCTGCAGGTATATGAGCTGTAAGCTATAAAACCTGATCACATATAAACTTCAACGTCTACGGGCTGCTTTCTGTGCCTGTATCCGACGTTATTTCTACAGGGCCAACCTATTCTGTGGCGCTGTACACTGATCTTGCCCCCCAATGGTGCTCACAGGTCTAATTTTTATATGTCAAGAATGCATTGACTAATACATCAAGGGCACGTTCAAAGCCAGTTCTTGGGCACCAATGACAAAGCTGTGCTTGGCCCCACCAGCAATGATGTCCACTGTAAATGATGATGTCAACAACTGCTCTACTATGTTGCTTCAGTCAATGATCTGCATTGTAAGTACACGGCAATGACATCCTTTGACAACCAAGAGTAAACAACCCTATACGTAGGTGAGATGAACACGAGTGGTAGATAGGTGTTCCTTCACCTGGGGCAAGGATTCAGTGTGCTGCCCTAACCCTGTATCTAAATACCCAGAGTGACTAGTTGGTCCCCATGGTATCTACATGCCCATCTAGCCCACGCTCTCTAGCTGTGCCCTTATGTAAGTTTAGAAAATGCAACTTCACATTTAGGGTTGTGACACCTACTATGAACAGGAGAAGCCTAGGATTTATAGCCTGCTGTAGCCTAGAACTGCATTCAGCGTTTTGCTGGCTTCAGAGCTGAATTCCCCAGCATTCGTTGCTTTGTTAATTGTACATTATAAGTAATTCTCTTCACACCAAGCACTGTACTGTTATCTCCTATAAGAGACACTAACTGCATCCCTGCACAGTTGCACTATAGATGTTCAGTTCGTCTGCTTGGAGTGCGTCTGTCCCAAAAATGTTCGACGTTTCAATGACAACCAGCAGAATTATGAAGGCAGCTCCAGACTCTGTTACTCACCTTTCTATTTAGATTATATCTCAGTTATAAGGTGGAAATAGGCTTTATCAAATAACAAGAGTTTACTTTTTCTCCTATTACATGCAATTTTGCCCAGATTTACTAATCCTAAAGATGATGTAAGCTCAGACAGACTGTCTAAACCAGCGCTAGATTTATCATAGTGGCTCAGGCTGGATGATGAATATGCAGGGATAGACCCTTTTCTCGGACTCTTTACCAACGATAGGTTGGCCTACATTGAGACACATTTTTATGCCAGAAATTCAGCACAATTTTGGCGCATAATGGCACATCTTAAAGGGCATCTGTCAGCAGATTGGCACCTATGACAATGGCTGACCTGTTCCATGTGCGCTTGGCAGCTGAAGGCATCTGTGTTGGTCCCATGTTCATATGTGGCCGCATTGCTGAGAAAAATAATGGGGGCGTTGCTGTTGCACCTAGAGGCTCAGCTCTCTCTGCAACTGCCGCACCCTCTCCACTTTGACAGGGCCAGGCAGTAAAAATGTCATTACACTTGGCCCTGTCAATCAAAGTGCAGAGGGCACGGCAGTTGCAGAGAGAGCAGAGCCTCTAGGTGTAATGTCAACGCCCAGTTGCTCCTAGAGGCTCATTTGTATATATAAAAACATCATTTTTCTTAGCAATGCGGGCACATATGAACATGGGACCAACACAGATGCCTTCAGCTGCCAAGTGCACATGGAACAGGTCAGCCAGTGTCATAGGTACAAATCTGCTGATAGATGCCCTTTAGGCCCCACTACTTTCTCTGCGAACCTCCACCCACTTTCAACTAAGCCCCACCCCTTGTCAACATGTTGAAAAAAGAGTAGAAACAATAAATGTGTCAAATTGTGCCATTTTGAACTACTTTTTAGGTAGATTTTTTGGTGTAGACACATTAGTTAATCTGGGCCAATGTACTGAGGGAGAAATTCACATCAAGTACGGTAGATTTCTATATAACATATTTACAAAAATAGAACAAAACTGTTCCAGCTTCCAGCATCTTTGGGTGGAGATTTTGCGGTCACAGGCGATTTCTAAACTACATGAATTTGTATAAACTTCAGCCTCCCTGTAACAAACTACATGCGTGACATATTGGTAGTATGTGATGTACCAATGAATGACTCAATTGAATATATGATCCTGTTCTCATGCAAAGACAGATAAATTACAGACAGGAAAATGTTCTATCTATTGGTGAATCATTTCCTAATCCTATTGTAATGGAATCCAGGTTAACCCAGAATAATACTCATTCAGTGCTCGGAACGTTCCCCGGGGACATCGCGGATGAAGCAAATAAGTGCATTTGATGAGAATATGTGATCATTTAAATCCAATCCCATCCATCAGGGGCCAAAACGACCATCAGGCAAGTAAAACAATTTTCACCACATAAATCAACCCCTTTTAGACTTCCCAGTGCCCAGAATATGGCGTTCCCCGAGCTTCATCAACATGAATCACTGCATATCAGCTATCAACAGCAATCTGAGAATCACAGGATGCAGCACTAAGGTACATCCAACTGTCCTCAATTAAAATAGCTCCAAATTTCACTCTGATGAAAAAGATCTGTCTATCCATAATCAGTGACCACACTCGCAGTGGCCATGACCGAGGGCTCACCTTCTTTTGGTACACCCTGTTTTTACTGTATGTGCCAGTGTCTCCAGGGCAGAAGAGAAGGCTTTGCTAATTTAGACTTGTTATACATAGAGGATTTCGCTATTCAATTACCACAAGATATATAACTGGGATGTGGAATTTGGAGTTATAAGGATATGAGGAAATATTATTTGGCATATACCTCTCCATTTCCAGGTCTACCCTATTAGCAGGTACTGCCCGATAGGTCCCTGAACAACTTGATCAATACCTAGGGTGTACTTAGAAGGATATTCATATCTTAAAGGGGTTGTCCCACTTCAGCAAATGAAATTTATAAAGTAGAGAAAGTTAATACAAGGCACTTACTAATGTATTTGTCAATATTGTCTCCTTTGCTGGCTGGATTCATTTTTCCATCAAATTATACACTGCGAGTTTCCATGGTTATGACCACCCTGCAATCCAGAATCGTATGTCGTGCTTGCACACTATAGGAAAAACTACTGGCCCCTCTGGTGGCTGCAACCATAGGATCGCACATTGACCGCTGCTTTTTTCTATATTTGTGCAAGCATGGCCACTGATGCTGGACTGAAGGGTGGTCGTAACCATGGAAACGGGCAGTGTATAATGTGATGGAAAAATGAATAAAGCCAGCAAAGGAGGCAATATGGACAATCAAATACATTAGTAAGTGCCTTGTATTAACTTTCTCCACATGATAAATGTCATTTGCTGAAGTGAGACAACCCCTTTAAGAATAATGATATTTCATAAATACAGTGCATTCGGGAAGTCTTCATACGCTTTCATTTTTTACATTTTGTTATGTTACGGCATTGTGCTAAAATAAAATAAAAAATTAAGTGTTACCCCATCATTTTGAAGTCAGTACCCCATAATGAGAAGGTGAAAATGGAATTTTAGAACTTTTTGCTACATTTATTAAAAAGGAAAAACTAGAATTTCACATGGACTTAGAGGTGTTATCCCATGCCTAATGTAAAATATGAAAATCAGACATCATATAGTACGTGACAATCTCTTTATAACAAAGTTACAACCAGCCCGGTACCTCACATAGATCCAGAGATCTCATTTATTGCTCTGCTAGATTTATATCAAGCTGGCAGCTCAATGGGAGTGTCCTTTCTGCTGCAGCTCAGGAGGAGTGTCCATTCTGCTGCATTTCTTTCCCTAGCAAATCTCAGATGGCAGTTGAAGGATGAAACTGAGCATGTGTGACCATCTCAGTAAGCCGGTCAAAGAAATAAGAAGAAAAGCAACAGCAGGTGGCTCTATATAAATACATTTTATTGACTTACTCAGTGGCTTTGGTAAATTTGTAATTATATGCAATTACAAAAATATTCAGATCCAAGTGCTGGTTTGAAAACTGTAGAATATTTATGGAGGGACAACCCCTTTAAGTATTCAGACCCTTTGCTAGCACATTTGAAATTTAGCTCTGGGCGCCTTCCATTTCTCTTCATCATCTTTGAGATGTTTCTACACCTTGATTGGGGTCCACCTTTTTTAAGTTTAGTTGATTGGAGCTGATTTGGAAAGACACACCCCTGTCTGTGTAGGGTCTCACAGCTGACAATGCATGCCAAAGCAAAAAACTAAGATTTGGAGAAGGCCACAAAAAAATTAAGCTGCACTGAAAGTCCCCAGCAACACAGTGGCCTCCATAATGGAATAAGTTTTGGAACAACCAGGCCTCTTCATAGAGCTGGCTGGCCCCCTAAACTAAGTAATATGGGGAGAAGGACCTTGGTAAGAGAGGTGACCAAGAACCCAATGATTACTGTGGCTGAGCTCCAACGATTCTGTGTGCAGATGGGAGAAACTTCCAAAAAGACAACCATTACTGCAGCACTCCACCAATCTGGGCTTCATGGCAGAGTGGCCAGAAAGAACCTCTCCTCAGTAAAAGAAACATGAAAGTTTGCCAAAAAAAACACCTAAACAAGATTCTGTGGTCTCAGGAAACCAAGTTGAACTTTTGCCTTCAATTCTAAGCATCATGTTTGGAGGAAACCAGGCACTTCTCAGCACCTGCTCAATACCATCCCTACAGTGCAGCATGGTGGTGGCAGCACCATTCTGTGAGGGTGGCTTTCAGCAGTTGGGACAATGAGACTGGTCAGAGTTGAGGTAAAGCTGGACGGAGCAAAGTACAGAGATATTCTTAATGAAAACTTAATCCAGAGTGCTGTAGACCTCAGACTAGGATGAAGGTTTATCTTCCAACTGACCCTTGGCACACAGCCAAGACAACACAGGAGTAGCTTAGGGACAACTCTGTGAATGTCTATGAGTAGCCCAGCCAGAGTCCTAATGGAACATCTGAAAATGGCAGTCCACCGACGGTCTCCATCCAACCTGACAGAGCTTGCGAGAATCTGTAGGGAAGAATGGCAGAAAATCTCCAAATTCAGATGTGCAAAACTTGTGTCAAATTCAGATGTGCAAATCATACCCAAGAAGACTGGAAGCTGTAATCACTGCCAAAGGTGCTTCAATTAAGTACTAAGGAAAGGGTCTGAATACTTATGTCAATGCAAGATTTTAGTTTTTACTTTTTTAATAAATTAGCAAAGATTTCAGAAATTCTGAGTGTCATTTATAAAAAAAAAATATACGCCACTTTTTGGCATATTTAAGGTGCAGCAAAATCTGCACCTTTTTTCCTGTGTACGCCACTTATGCATCTTTTCTCGAGTCACGAGTTCCAAGTTCCGAATTGATGGGTGTAACGGATCTCCTAGCACCCAGACCGGGTACCTCCGTCGATAGATGCTCCTAGTGCTTTCCAAGGACTCCAAGCACTCCACTTGACACCGTACGCACTGCAGACCCCACGAACCACCGCAGCTTGGTTGAGGTCTCACCGTCCTCCACCCACGCTGGACCCAAGACCGGGCTTCAGCTTCCAGTGGGTGAACCTCTCCTACAGCCAGAGAGCAGGAACAGCTCTTACAAGAGCTAGTAGTTATGCCAGGGGAGTATAGCAAATCTTCAGCGTATAGCAATCCCCCAGTGTTGATCAGTTACCCAAACACCAGTCTCAACATGATGAAGGATAAAACAGGCACTTTTTATTGAGGGCTACCCGCCCGTATTTATGCAGGTCCCTATCTGGTGGACACACCCCTAGTGGACCAGAAGGAAGACTGTGACACAGGACAGATATGCAGCAATTCAAGATACACAGACACAATACATCCCCACAATGCATCATGGTTTTCTCCTCTCTGCCCTGGAGACACCTGATGAGCAATTCAATTATCTCTCAGGACAAAGGGAAATCGCCAATACACATGTGGAGACAGCAGGACAGAAATCACCATTTACACATACAATGTCACACTCTTACAGTAAACACAGACATTTAACACATCCCCAGATAGCTCAAGTCTGAGTGCATATTATTAGGTGAATGGCACTCAGACTACACAAATACAATAAAATTAGCTATCTGGGTACCCTCACATAACAAAATACAATTCCAAAGACAGATTTAAGCTGTGCGGCCGGTCTGTCTTCTCCTTTAAAGTTAGTATGGACCATAATCCTGAGGCAAGAGGCTGGTAAACAGACCCCTCCAAAACCCAGTGGCGAGGTTGGTTTCGCCACAGTGGGGAAGAGGGAGGGCCGGCAGTCCATCTCATTCATCATTTTCTACGCCTGTTTTTGCCATAGAAAATCTAGTTGAATGGCTACCAGATCATGCGCCTAAGTTATGTAGAGGCCAGCACCTCTACATAACTTAGGCATATCAAGCTGCAGTGGGCAGGGACTATACCAGGGTCTAAATCGACGGTCTTAGTAAATGTCCCCCTCTGTTTTCACTTTTTCATTATGGCTATTGAGACCAGAATGATGGGGGAAAACTGGATTTTTATTTTAGCACAAGGCTGCATTATAACAAAGTGTGAAAAGGTGAACAGGTCTGAAGACTTTCTGAATGTATTGTATCTCATGGTGAACCACTGGACAGCAGTTTTCGTAAGTCCCATAGATTTCAATAAAGAGGGTGGCGGGCAACCTGTATGGAGCTCTAAGGAGACTGTGGCAGGGGTGAATCAGCACCTGATGATTGTAGGATCCTTCTTTTCCTGATTTTTGGGCGTAGTTGAATACCAAGATGGGAATACCCCTTTAAACATTACACAGCACCTATTGAAGTGAATGCATGGATGTTAGCAGTCCTCCAGAAGGAGAGCAATTCTATGCAGTGACTCTCTGCATGGGGCAACTACATGGGAGTTGTAGTCAAAGAAGGGATGTACTATTTTACCTTAACAAATCCGTTTATGCCTACAAAGAGAATCCCCTTGTCTTTCTCTGGAGGATTTGACTTGTCCGTGCACTACACAGATCATTGATTTCATTAGACAGTACGCAATGCTTAATTTTTCCCATGGTGGTGCTACAGAGGACCTGAATTGATGCCTGGGTCCCCAGGTTTCTATTCAATGTATGCAAGTGAAGACTTTAAAAGCACTTATTTAAAGGGAGTCTATCTGTAGAATCAAAGCAATTATATTGAAGAGACTAATAAAATAGTACCTTTGTTATGGCAATCTGTTGCTGCGTTCATAGGTCATCAGTATGTGATCGTGGGGGTCCGACTCCGGGCACCCCGTCAATCAGCTGGTTGAAGAGGCCATGGGTCGCTGGCCTCTTCGCAGCATAATAAGCGCAGTGCCGTCCATTGGATAGTGTTGTTCACTTGAATGAGATTGAGCTGCGCCTATGCCAGTGATGGCGAACCTTTTAGAGACCTAGTGCCCAAACTGCAACCCAAAACCCACTTATTTATTGCAAAGTGCCAACACGGCAAGTTAACCTGAATACTACAGTCCAATATAGTATATCTGCCATGTACAGTGGATTGATAAGGGTGCCGGGAGTCGGACCTCCACCGAGGGGGTCATCAGTATGAAATACTCAGGAAACCCCTTTAAGCTTCTAACATTAGTGTCCCTACACTGAACCCTAGTGTTCTTGCTTTTAAGAGTGGCCAATTCCATCCTCCTTTATCTATGACATCGCCTTTCAGAAGTAATATCTCCTCTCCGTAGCTTAGACGAGCAGTGTTCAGTTAATAACATGATTTTAGATCCCACTTATCTTGTTTGAATAAACTTTAGACCATTCAGATTCTGGAATTGGGCGACTTGTCTCATCAGAGATGGACGTCATCCTTTTAATACCTTAATAAAAACACAACATCTGGTGTGAGTAACCGCTACTCCATAAAAAGCAATCAGTTCAATGTGCTGTGCCCGCTCGGGTCGGTGGGGCTGTGTTTGTGTGTTTAGTGCACAGATTGTATCTTAAGTAAACAGCATGAAGTGTTTATTCCTGAGCATAGCACACATCCCGCCTGATGTGGACGCTGCCACCGCCGTGATTTCGAGAGAGACGCTTTCTTTTGTTCATCTCAATTATAGAGGATAATCAGTAAAGGGGGATCTTTCATATAAATTTTTATATAAAAACAATATGTTCTGAACCCACTGACGAAATGTGAAAGAAGATGGCGTCTCTGGTCACATTATTCATAAGTGATGTCTGGTATTCCAGTATAGGAGACAGGAAAGCTTTTAATAAATGTTTTTAGTGATTGGAGTTGCATTTCCCTGATACTGAGCTTCAAATCCCCTGCATAAACTTCTAGTTAAATTATAAACTTCTTGCTTCCTGAAGTCACCACTAGAGGGAGCTAAAACATTTACTACATACTGTTAAATGGAGGTTCTCTGGGCATGATTTAAAGAGGACCTTTCACCACTCCTGACATGTCTGTTCTAATAGCTTCATGCATTCCCCATGTAATAACAATTCTGGAGCCTCTATTCTTATGGCTCTGTGTTATGCCATTCCTTTATTATTTCTACTAGAAGTTATGAATAAATTGCTATTTGCCCTTAGTAAGGGTACAGAGGGGAGGTAACCAGTTGGGGTGGTGTACCTGCACAGACTGACTCTATCCAATCAGTGCCGCCATTTTCAGACTGTGCAGGGACACCCCCCTAACTGGTTACCTCCCCTCTGCACCCTTACTGAAGGCCAACAGCAATTAATTCATAACTTCTAGGATAAATAATAAAGGAATGGCATAACACAGAGCCATAAGAATAGATGCTCCAGAATTGTTATTACATGGGGGATGCATGGGGCTATTAGAACAGACATGTCAGGAGAAGTGAAAGGTCCTCTTGAAAATGGACACCATCAATTTATCCTAGTAAGTGAGCAGTACTAGTTCCCACCGCTTGCAGAGCTGGCTAAGGGGGTGAGATGTTGGGGCCTTGCTACACACTACACTGCTCTACAGTAAATGGTAATGATGTGAGCCTGCCTACAATATGCCATCATGGCTGAGCAGCCTGACAGGACAAGTCACTAATGTGTAGTATATGCAAGTGCCAGAGCGTAGTGTGTAGCGAGACCTCTGCAAGTGGTGGCAACCAGTTCTGCACACTTTCTAGGAGAGGTTGCCAGCAGCCATTTTAAATCATTCCAGGAGAACTCCTTTAAGAAATAAATTAATATTTTCAATGTGTGTTCAATGTAAAACAAGTGCACTTACTAATATACTTGATGGTTCAAAGGTGCCCTGATATTCTGCTGTTAGTCCCAACAGCTATACTTCCCACTTGTCCTCAACACAGCAAAGTTTCCTATGACCAGTGCTGTGTTTGACGGTTCATTTCAATACCTAAGCCACCCCCTTCTCTGTCACGGTAGATGTGTAGACCGTAAGGTAGGCAGGCTTAGTTTTTAAAATGAGACAGACCTTCACACACCACAGTGCTGACATAAGAAACTGTCTCCAGCAAGCTCCAGAGCTCCCCTTAGAGGTGGCTGCAGGTAGCCACCGTTCTAGCTTTTAAACTGATATTAATGCAGTGGATTCAGAGCTCTGTGTCATATAAACTGAGCTGCAACCATTAAAAAGCTATATTAAAAATGGATCAAATTTTGGACCTACTAAATTATATGGTGATTGAAGGTGGACATTCACTTTAAGGGCTCGTTCACACGAACGTGTGAAGCCTGTGCTGTGGACTGGGAAATTGTGGTCCGCAATGCACGGGCACCGTCCGTGGGTCAGGCGCATGGGGATCGCAGACCCATTCACTTGAATGGGTCGGCGAGCCTTCCGTTCCGCAAAAATCTTTTTGCTGTGCGGAAGCACGGAACGTAACCCCAGAAAGCACTCCGTAGTGCTTCCACAGTGTTCCATTCTTCCGTTCCTCATCTCTGGACCTGCAGACCCAATAAAATGAATGGGTCCCCATCTGTGATGCGAAATGGCCATGGAACGGTGCCCGTGTATTGCGGATCCGCATATGCCTAAGTCTAAGGGCTCGTTCACACGAACGTGTGCTGCCTGTTGCAGTATTGCAGACCGCATTTGCGGATCCGCAATACACGGGCACCATAGAAGACAATAAAGAATAATATTTTAGATCCTGAGCATACAGGAGAATGAACAGCACCCATATGTCTGGGCAAGGGGCAATGTATGTATTATAATAATTATCTACAGTGTTGTGAAAAAGTATTTGCCCCCCCCCCCTCCACAGATTTATTTTGTTTTTGCACATTTGTTGCAGTTAAATATTTCAGATTATCAAACATATTTGAATATCAGAAAAAGATAACCTGAATAAATACAAAAATGCAGTTTTTTAATGATGATTTCATTTATTAAGGGAAAAAGCTATCCAATCCAACCTGGCCCAATGTGAAAAAGTACTTGCCCCTAAACCTAATAACTGGCAACAACGGAAATCAAGCGTTTGTGGTAATTGGCAATGAGTCACATCTCACTTCACATTCCCTTACGTCCTACCAGCAGCACAGATGGGGGTTAACTGCCCCTGTGGACTGGTAGGACCGGCGGAATTTTTAATGAGCCCAAGAACCAATAAACGATCTTCAGCTCCCTGAAAGGGAGGAGATCACCCCCCAGCCCACCGTGTTTTTTTCTGTCCTTTGGACAGGTTGGACTGGCGTATCGCTCCCTTTCAGGGAGCTGAGAGTGTCAGGGGCTCCTTTCGTCTATATAGGATCGCCCCGTTTTTTGGCTCTCTTTCTTTGCCTTTATTTTAGGCTGATTGCGGCGATTTTTTGTACCTGGGGACCGTCGGGGAGTGGGGTGTCCCCCTCCCCTCTCCTTTCAGTTTTTTCTGGTGTCTGTTCTTTCCCATCGCCGCATGCATGCGGCTCTATGGGCGCCGCCATCTTCCGGAAGTGACGCGCACTTGGTGCGCTACGTCACTTCCGGTTTCTTCGCAGCGCGATCTGAGGTTTTATCCTCACCTCCCTGATTAAAGTTGCTCCCCTATATACATCCTGGGATCCAGGATGAACCAGGGGAGCTATCTACAGCAGGCTGAGCCAGTATTTGGCTCTCTTATATATCTGGGCTATTCACGATCTGGGACCCGCCCAGGGGGCGGGGCTTTCTCCTTTTAAGCGCCCAGAGCCTGTCATTCAGTGCTCTGGTTGCATCGCTTTGACAAGCTAGCTCCAGAGTTCCCTGCGCCTTGTGATATCCTTAGTAGTATTGCTTGACGTGGGTTTGTGTGTTCCTCTGCTGCAGCTCTATTTTTCTTCTAGTGCTGGTGGGCCCCCTTAAGGTCTTGTTTCTCCACCTCCAATTTTTTTAGGTGTTATGACCTGTCTTTTCTTTCCAATTACAGACTATGGCTTCCCCCAGGGATCCGGATCAGCGAAAGTCTGGGGCCAAGAGGAAGCATTTGGCGTGTTTTGATTGCAACACGCCCCTAGACGACGGCTGTCCCTATTCTAGGTGTGAGAGTTGTCGCACGACATCCACGGAACCCACGATGCAGGAAATGTTTCAGTGGACGAAGACATACGTGGATGATTCCATTAAGGGAGTGGTGCATTTACTCAATGAGAGGTTACCAGCACCCTCTCAGACTCCCATGGATGTGGTCGCTCCAGTCGCACCACTCGAAAGACCTACCCCCTGGTCGGTGGGGTCTTCTTCTGAGGAAGAAGAAAATACTTCTTGCTTTTTCCCTCCAGAAAAGACGCAGAAGTTACTTAAGTCCATCAGGTCGGGGGACCAGGATGTTGACATTGGGGAGTCCTCCGATCCCGCCGTACGGACACAGCGTGTCTTCAGAGCGGATGAGACCCTTCTCTCTGTGATGCGCACAGAATGGCGCAAACCTGAGAAAGGCCCAGTTCTCACCAGAAAGTTTAAACTCATGTACCCGATGGCTAAACCCTTGGTGGAATCGTGGGGTTCCGTTCCCAAGGTGGACATGGCTATAGCCAAGTTGTCCCGGCGCACTCTAGTCCCCGCAGACGATGGGTCTAGTCTGCAGGACCCTCTTGATCGGAGGGCAGAGTGCACCCTTAGGAGGAGTTATGCGGCGGCCGCTGCCTCCGCGTCAACTTCAATCGCGGCCACTGAAGTGGCCACCTATTTACGCTCTAGGCTCAACCAGATCCAAACAGACGTGGACCAGAGCGTATCCAGGGATGATATCCTGGCAGCCTTCAAATCAGCCAACCTGGCTATGGACTTCCTAGTTGACTCCACCCAGATGCAGCTGAAGCTGGCCGCCAAAACTATGGCCTTAGTTTCGGCTGCCCGCAGACCACTTTGGCTGAAACCCTGGATCGCGGACAACGCGTCCAAATTCAACCTCTGTGGGCTCCCCTTCGAACCAAACAGGCTGTTCGGGTCCGAATTGGACAAGATAATGGAGGGGCTCTCCGACAAAAAGGGGAAGAGCCTCCCCCAGCAGCCCTTTCGGGGACGCCCCAGGCAGGGAAAGAGGCGCGAAGGACGCCCGGGGCAGCAATCTAGGCGCAGAGATTGGGGGGGACCGTCTCGTAAGTATTCGAGGCGCTCCCGTAAACCCGCCAAGGAGGCAAAACCCTCCTGACTATGGGCCTCCTCGAGGCTCTTGGATAAGCCCTGCTGCCCCTGCAGTGTCTCCTCTAGACTTTCCCATACCACTCCCCCAAACACCCGTGGGGGGCCGTCTCTCCTTTTTCAAAGACTCCTGGAGTCAGTTGATCGCAGACCCTTGGGTTCTGAACTTGGTCTCCGTCGGGTACCGGGTAGACTTTCTCTCTCTCCCCCCAGAGAGATTCGTCGCTACACGAAACTTCGGGCCGGCCAAACAAGTGGTCCTGGAATCTTACATCCAGGACTATATCTCCAAGGGAGCCCTAGAGGAGGTGCCGGCAGGGGAGAGAGGCCTAGGCATTTATTCACCAGTGTTCCTGGTTCCCAAGAAGACGGGAGACCTCCGGATTATCATCGATTTGAGATTTCTCAATCGATTTATAAGGAAAACAAGGTTTCGTATGGAAACCATAAGGTCAGTCACCCATATCCTCAACCTCGGGGATGTCATGGCTACCCTGGACCTCAAAGATGCTTACCTTCACATCCCGATCCATTCCGCCTTCCGGAAATTTCTCAGGATCGCGGTCCAGATTTCAGGGGTTCGCAGGCACTTTCAGTTCACCGCGCTCCCCTTCGGAATCTCTTCTGCCCCCCTTATCTTCACCAAGGTGGTGGTATCGGTGGTGGCAGCATTGAGACTCCAAGGGCTGACTATCATTCCTTATCTGGACGATTGGCTTTTCATAGCCTCTTCAGTTCCGATCCTTACCCACCATCTTCAGATCGCAATCTCCTTTCTTCTCCGCCTAGGCTGGATCATCAACTGGCAGAAGTCGAATGTGAGCCCATCATCTTCAATCCAATATTTAGGATTCGTGGTCGACTCTGTGGAGATGTCCCTCCGGTTGACTCAAGAAAGGAAAGCGCGGATTCAGGACCTGGCAAAGGTCCTTCATGTCCCTCGTCGAGTCTCTATTCGGACTCTCATGAAGATGGTGGGGCTCATGTCAGCGGCTGCGGACGCAGTCCCTTGGGCGCTATGGCACCTCCGTCCTCTTCAGTCGGAGGTCTTACACTTATGGAACGGCAGCCCTGCGGGGCTAGATTCCCTGTGCTCCCTGTCCGGTCAAACCCGGAATTCCCTCAGATGGTGGTTTCGACTGCCAGCAGGGAAGTCTATGACCCAACCAGTTTGGGTCATATTGACTACAGACGCGTCCCTTGTAGGCTGGGGCGCTCACCTGGACGGATCCCAAGTGCAGGGATCTTGGTCCCCCCTGGAGCGGCATCTTTCTTCCAATCTTCGCGAGATGCGAGCTATCCGGCTAGCCCTCCTTCACTTCGCCCCTCAGATTCGGGGCAAAGCGGTGAAAGTCCAGTCAGACAATATGACTGCGGTTCTCTATATAAACAAGCAGGGAGGCACAAGGTCATTACCCCTTCTATCAGAGATCGGGGTGATTCTTCGGTGGGCAGAGCTGAACCTTTCCCATCTATCTGCCGTTCATATCCGAGGTTCCCTCAATATGATAGCAGACCGCTTAAGTCGAGGATTACCGACCATGGAGTGGTCTCTGCATCCGGAGGTCTTCAGGCAGCTAGTTCACAGTTGGGGTATGCCAGAGGTGGACCTCATGGCAACCAGGTTCAACGCCAAGGTGCTGAGGTTCTGTTCCCTGTACCGGGAAGACAACCCCCTGGCGATAGATGCTCTGTCGATACCGTGGAGGTTCAGGCTGGCTTACATCTTCCCTCCTTTTTCCATGATACCGAGGGTATTGATGAAAATCCGTCAGGATCAGGCCTCGGTAATAGCCATCATACCGTTTTGGCCCAAAAGATCCTGGTTTACCCAGCTCATTCAGATGAGTCGGGGACAATACTGGAGACTCCCCCCGGAGCAGACCCTGGTGTCGTGGGACACTCACCTCTGCCCAGATCTGCACAGGTTCAACCTGACAGCCTGGAGGTTGATCAGCCCCTTCCCAACATAGAAGGGCTTTCCGAGTCGGTCCTGAGAACTTTGTCGCATTCCCGAGCAGAGTCTACAAACAAGGCCTACTCCAGGATCATGAGAATCTTCGTGGCATGGTGTGATTCCAAACAGGTGGCGTCTGCAGATCCGCCCCTTCCTGCGATACTACATTTCCTTCAGGACGGATTAGATAGAGGCCTATCTCCAGCTACCTTGAAGGTACAAATGTGTGCCATCTCGGCCTGTCTCAACAGGCCATACTCTCGGGATCCACTCATCAAACGCTTCCTGAAAGGGGCGGAAAGACTAAAGCCTACTATACTGAAACCCATTCCCCAGTGGGATCTTTCAGTAGTGCTCAGGGGTCTAGCATCTTCCCCCTTCGAGCCTTTGGAGGAGGTTGATTTCAAATATTTGACTTTAAAGATGGTTTTTCTTCTGGCTATAGCCTCAGCCAAAAGAGTTTCTGAATTGCAGGCTTTCTCTGCAATTCATCCATATATTATTTTCTTACAGGACAGAGTACTCCTGAAGTTTCTACCATACTTCAGACCTAAGGTGCCTACTTTTCAGAATATCAACCAGGTAATCTCCTTACCAGTTTTGTTTACAGCCTCCTCCTCTGATACTCCAGCTAGAGATCCGCTGGATATTTCTAGATGCCTCCAGATCTATGTGGATAGATCCAGAGAGTTCAGGATAGATGAGAATCTCCTTATCCTGTTTGCCGGTAAGTCTAAAGGCCGTAAAGCGTCTAAAGCCACCATTAGTCGCTGGATCAAGGAGGCCATTAAGGAAGCTTTTGTCTCCCAAACCTTAGATCCTCCCGAGTTTGTGAGAGCCCATTCTACTAGGGCGGTCTCCACCTCGGTTGCGGAAAGAAGCCTTCTCCCCTTAGAGTTGATCTGTAAGGCGGCCTCCTGGAGCTCTGAGTCAACCTTCATCTCCCATTATAGGATAGATGCTAGGATGGCAGAGTTTTCGGCTTTCGGGCAGACAGTTCTTACTTCTGCCAGGCATGAGGACCCTCCCTAGGGGTTTTATCTTGCTATCTCCCCATCTGTGCTGCTGGTAGGACGTAAGGGAATCGTTAATTTCTAACGATAATTTGTTTTCCCTTAGTCCTAACAGCAGCACACAAATATCCCTCCCTAATTTACATCATACTTGTTAAAGACACGGTGGGCTGGGGGGTGATCTCCTCCCTTTCAGGGAGCTGAAGATCGTTTATTGGTTCTTGGGCTCATTAAAAATTCCGCCGGTCCTACCAGTCCACAGGGGCAGTTAACCCCCATCTGTGCTGCTGTTAGGACTAAGGGAAAACAAATTATCGTTAGAAATTAACGATTTGCAGAATTGTTTTAATTCAGCCACATTGGAGGGTTTTCAAGCATGAACGACCTGTTTAATGTGATGACTGAGCACCTCAACCAGATTGAGTCTGAACTTTGACTAGGCCTCTCCAAAACCTTCTTTTCCAGCCATTCAGAGGTAGACTTTTGCTTCGGATCATTGTCCTTCTGCAAATGTGAGACAGGCCTCTTTTTGGCCAGCAGTGGTTTTCTCCTTGGTTTTCTCCTTGGAACTCTCCCATAGATACCATTTTTGCCCAGTCTCTTTCTTATTGAACACTGATCTGAGGTGAGTGAGGTCTGCAGTGCTTTAGATATTGTTCTGGGTTCTTTTGTGACCTCCTGGATGAGTCATCAATGCGATCTTGGAGTCATTTCAGTAGGTTTGCCACTCCTGGGAAGGTTCACCACTGTTCCATGTTTTCCACATTTGTGCATAATAGCTCTCACCGTGGTTTAATGGAGTCCCAAAGCCATAGAAATGGCTTTGTAACCTTTTCCAGACTGATAGATGTCAATTACTTTTTTTCTAATCTATTCTTTAATTTCTTCAGATCATGGCATGATGTGTTGCCTTTTGAGATCTTTTAGCCTACTTCATGTTGTCAGACAAGTTCTCTTTAAAGGGGCATTCCCATCTTAGACAATGGGGGCATATCGCTAGGATATGCCCCCATTGTCTGATAGGTGCGGGTCCCACCGCTGGGACCCGCACCTATATCGAGAACGGAGCGGGGAGCGCTGTGGCCGGAGGACTCCAGATTTCCCGTGGTCCGTCTACCACCAAGCGCTAATCCCCGCCTCTCCCATTCATTTCTATGGGGCAGACAGCAATAGCCGAGCCGGCGCTCGGCTATTTTAGGTGGCTCCAAAGAAATGAATGGAGGGCAGCTGCGCATGCGCAGTGCGCCCTCCTTCATTTTCGGGGCTCCGTTCTCGATATAGGTGCGGGTCCCATCACTGGGACCCGGACCTATAAGACAATGGGGGCATATCCTAGCGATATGCCCCCATTGTCTGAGATGAGAAAACCACTTTAAGTGATTTCTTGATTCTACGGGTCTGGCAGCCCTGGGTGTGGCTAGTGAAATTAAACTCATCTTTCTAAAAACTGTGGTTAATTTTTCACATAGGGCCAGGTTGTTTGGGGTAACCTTTTTCCTTTAATAAATGGAGTCATCATTTAAAACTGCTGTTTGTATTTACTCAGGTTATCTTTGTCAAATTGGTTTGATAATCTGAAACATTTAAGTGTGACAAATGTGCAAAAACAAAAGAAATCTGTAAGGGGGCAAATACTTTTACACAGCACTTGTATGTATGTATGTACTTATGTACTTATATTTTTAAAGACCACTATAGAACATAAGCGGATTTAGATGCTACACCAAGTGCCAATTCCACTGTGTGCTATCAAAAATCATATAGTTCACTTTTTGCCCACTAGGTGGAGGAACTGCATAGCGTTTGCCACCAAAACCTCAAAACTTTCACCATATTTCAGTTCCGATGGCTGAAATTTCCTGGGAAGCACAGTCTGTTATCCCAATCCTTTGTTTGTTTGTGACATCCAGCTGTAATTCCGCTCGGTTGTCTTATTTCAGGGCTTTGTATACAGCCAGCGTTGCAGTGTACACAGTCTGTTTATGAATGTGTTGCTGCACTGATGGGATTAGTGTTCACCACTTACCAGTCACAGCTGTACGAGGCCAAAGGAAGTATATAGTGTGTAATGACATAGATATACAGCTCCTGAATTTAAGGTGGACTTAACCACAGCTCATTCCACTACAGATAACTGTATACACAGTGGCCTAGCATGGGCTGCCATTGCCTTGGGCAAGCCAAGTATTGTTCTCCCTAACCTGTGGACATGCCTCTTTTTATAGAACTGCACCCCTAGACCAACATTACCTATAATAACACTATATGAAGTACTAAAGGTCAAATAATACAACTACACCACGACCACCATACCGGTACTGAATAGAATACACTATACTAAAACCAACATTAATAACAACCCTTAAAGACACAATACCAAGACCATGAACATGTGTTACCATCACATACTGACTGAATACACCATACTGGTACTGCATATAATACACCATACAAAGAACAGTTTTACCACCATACAGTGGTAGATACCAGTTGTACACAAGTGCATATGCCAGTGGCGTACATATAGAATTAAGGGCCCCATACAGGGGCGTAGCTAAAGGCTCATGGGCCCTGGTGCAAGAGTTAGGCTTGGGCCCCCTTGCCTCAGTGCTTTGTGTGTCTTCTTATGCAGCACAAGGGTCTTTGGGCCCCCTCAGGCTCCTGGGCCCGGTAGCAACTGCTACCTCTGCACCCCCTATAGCTACGCCCCTGGCCCCATAGCAAGGATTAAACCAGGCCCCCCACACAGGAAAGAAGGGTTTCTGCCTAAACCCCTTTCAATGACCCTTGGCCCATTTTTCCACTGCCTAATTTTACCAAAAGTTGTTCCTTTAGAGCAGGTATCCACAAACTGCGGCTCTCCAGCTGTTGTAAAACTACAACTCCCACAATGCCCTGCTGTAGGCTGATACCTGTAGGCTGTTCGGGCATGCTGGGAGTTGTAGTTTTGCAACAGCTGGAGGGCCGCAGTTTGAGGATGCCTGCTTTAGAGGGTAGAGCCCTGACCAAGTTTTCATTTCCAGTAGAAAAGGGGATGATCCCAACTGGGCCCCTTCTTGCCCTGGGCCCCATAGCAGTCGCATGGTCTGCCACTATGGTAGTTACGCCCCTGGCATATGCAATGAATACAGGTGCATCTGCTTACAGGTGATGTCTCCTCTGACTATAACTGAAGACATTCTATTTTCTTCTCTGTCTAGCCTAAACCAGCATGATGCGTTCTCCCAGTATTTATAATGCCCCCCTGTAGTGCCCCTAGAATTTCTGTTTTTCTTAATAATTCTTTATTTATTGAGAACAGAGCATATTCATAATGTGCTTTATGCGCGACAGGGAGTTACAACTTGTATATATCAGTCATACACAATGTCGCTAGGCATAAAGAATACATATATGACAATGTAAAAAAGTAATAACAACATCCTGAGGAGGAAAGGAAGGGTATTTTAGCTTATGCATAGATTGGCATGTATAAATAGTGTTTCACAAAATGGGTGCTTAGCCCCTTACATGAGATATGCACACGGTTACTCAGAATTAGCTAAGACTAAAGCTAAGACTGGATCCCTTAATACAGAGAATATCTGCAAAAACCCAGGAGCAACGGGGACAATGGGTCTGGTTTGGCCCCTAGTGATACCAATGCCAATGGAGAAGGAGGGCGAGATAAACACAATATCTCCCTATAGTGGGAGGGGAGAGTAAAGAATGAGGGGGGGGGGGGGTATGATCTGTAAATTAGTGGGCCTCACTCGGAGCCCATCTCATTTCTCTTAATATGGAAATCCAACCAAGGTTGCCAGGTTTTGAGGAAGGTGGCTCTCTTGCCCATATTCCACCCCACCAGCTCCTCCATAAGGCAGATTTGATGTATTTCATTTAACCAATCCCCAGTTGTTGGGGGTTCTGTCTCTTTCCATCTCGCTGGAATCAGAATCTTTGCTGCTGCTATGAGGTGTGTGGGCAAGTTACCAGCAGAAGGTGTCACATCCAACTGAGGTTTCCAAAGCAGGATAAGTACTGGTGTAAATGTGGCCCTCTACCTCTCTCGAAAAATGCTTTAAAGATGGGCAAAACCACCAAATGTGCGAGAGCGAGCCTTTTCCCTCACAACATCTCCAGCACAAGTCATCTGAAAGTAAATTTGCTCTATATAAAAAGTCGGGAGTCCTATACCACCGTGCAGTGGCGTACCGCTAATATAGGCAGACCACGCCGTTGCTATGGGGCCCGCAGCGCAGGGGGGCCCGGAGTGCACGGAATGCCCCGCCCCCTCCGTTTATTTTAGCCAGGCAGTACTAGTACTAACACACACTGTGGGCGGCGCAGGCACAGTGCGGGCCCGCGGCACTTGCCTTTGATCGGCGCCCGGCCCCCTCCCCCCCTTGTATTAACCTGCTCATGCTGCCTCACTGCTTGAACTTGATTCTCCCGCCCGGCCAGCCTGCAGGTGTGTTCTAGTTTTCACAGACACTGGCCAATCAGCGCAAGTCAGCAGCACAAAGAGGCAGCTGCTCATTGGCCAGTGTTTGCGGGCAGCAGGGGCGGGCGCCGGACCGCTGGTCATTACACATTTATTCTCTGAGTCTGTCTGACCTGAGCTGAGCTGCGACTCGAGTGAAGTAGGCACTGGCAGCCTGCACCCTGCATTGATCCCTTCCCAGCCCCAGAATGAAGGACTGCTTGCCCGCTCCTGACCGGACACGGTTGGTGCCGGTGGTTTGTTATATTGGGAAGGGTCCCCAGGGATAGATAGATAGGTTAATGCAGGCTGCAGCATTGCCAGGCACCAAGAGAACTCATAGGGAGGGGGGGCCATAGAGGACAGTCTGCTTTCCTCCTACTCTGTCCTGTATGAGCCCCCCTGAATCCTCTATGAGCCCCCCTAATGCCCCCATTACCCCAAAAATGTCCAGGGGGGGGAGGAGTAGGAGGAAAGCATGCTGTCCTCTATGAGCCTCCCCCCACCACCCGAGTCCTCTATGAGCCCCTAAACCCCTAATGCCCCCCCAAATGCCAGGGGGGAGAGGAGTAGAAGGAAAGCACACTGTCCTGAGCATTTTGGGGGGCATTAAGGGTTTGGGGGGCTCATAGAGGACAGTCTGCTTTCCTCCTACTCTGTCCTGTATGAGCCCCCCCTGAATCCTCTATGAGCCTCCCTTATGCCCCCATTACCCCAAAATACCCAGGGGGGAGAGGAGTAGAAGGAAAGCACACTGTCCTGAGCATTTTGGGGGGCATTGAGGGTTTGGGGGCTCATAGTGGACAGTGTGCCCTCCTACTCCTCCCCCCCGCGCAATTTGGGGGGCATTAGGGATTCATTAATGGGGATGTGGCATGGGAGGAGCCAGGACAGGAGGTGGGACAGACCAGGGGTGGGTAGTGGGCGGGGTTAGGGGGCCCAATTCAGATGCTTGCTATGGGGCCCAGTGATTTCTATGTACGCCCCTGCCACCATGTGAGTATTTTAAAGGAGTTTTCCTGTAAGCGTATGCTTCTAGAGAATCCATGGTAATGTGCTAATATACTTTTGGCCTCTGAGTCCGAAATGCTTATTTGCAGTTTCCGCTCCCAAGCTTTAAGGTATGTCGGCTTATCTGAGGAGGGGTCTAGGAGTAGTTGAGAGTATAAATAGAAGAGGATCTTTGGGGGTGGTCTAGTGGAGTTCAATGAGAGGTTCTGCAACCATGTGGGGTCAAGGGAGGGCTGTTTATGTTTGTTCGTATATTCCTTACAAGTAATTTCTATGTCCTTGGCCACTAAGGGGTTTAGTTGGGGACTTGATATTCGTGATTTAACACTTTCAATAAAGGATCCAAGATCTGTTGTCTTTCGTAAGGCAGACATTCTGATATCATTAAATGTGTGCCAACACTGGTGGCATTCTTTAGCTCCACCTCTAAAAAGTAGGGAAGAGCAGACAGCGGTGCTAATGGAGAGAGCGAACCATGATGCATAGAGAGGCCAACTGTTTTCCTACAGTAACATAATAAAGAGCGTGTGAGATCGCTGATGATGTGAGGCCTACCCTTCTTGGGGGATGTCACCCACAGTAGGTGAGCTCCATTTTTACCTAGCAGTCTGCGCTCTAAGTCAAGGTACAGTTTGTTGTTAGAGGGGTTGGCTAGGGCAGTCCACCTTTCCAGTTGTATTGCGTGATGGTATGTTTTAAGGTCTGGAAAGGAGAGGCCTCCTCTCGCTTTTTTCCGGATAAGGAGGGGGTAAGAGAGTCAAGTTTTTTTGTTGGACCACAAGAAATTGCAGAAGAGAGAGCGGAAATCCTTGAACAACTTATCAGGGAGATATATGGGTAAGCTCCTCAATGTGTATAATATCTGCGGGAGGGCGTAAGTCACGAGTAGGTTTTTCCTTCCTAACCAGGACAGGTAAGGGATTTTAATAGATTTTAGTAAATGTTTGATCTTGGTGAGGAGAAGGGGGTAGTTCAAGTTATAGAACTTGAGGGAACATGGATCCCCAGATATTTGATGGAGTTATCCAGCCACCGGAAGGGAGAAAGGGGCACTAGTTCCTTTACTCTATTTTTTGGTATCGAGACATTGAGTATTTCAGATTTTTCAAATGTATCTTGAAATTGGAGACCCCCCCCATATTCCTCCAACAATTGCATGACCTCCGGAAGTGCTTCTTCTGGATTAGTTAATAATAGTAAAAGATCATCAGCAAAGGCTGCTACGGAATGGGTGGAATGTCCAGCCGTCAGTCCGCATATTTTGTTAGAAGCTCTGATCTTATTAAGAAATGTCTCCAATGCCAAGACAAACATCGTAGGGTAGAGAGGACAGCCCTGCCGCGTCCCATTAGTGATATTGAAAGAGGCAGAGAGGTAACCATTTGTCATAACCCTGGCTGTAGGCCTCCCATATAACGAAAAGATTGCGGAGACGAACGCGGATGGAAAGCCGAAGTGCAAGAGAGTATTTTTCATAAAGGCCCAATTTACTCGGCCGAAGGCTTTTTCTGCGTCCATCCCCACAAGCATCAATGGAATTTTCTTCGACCTGGCGAAGTGGATAGCATGATACACTCTGCTAATATTATGTCTACCCTCTCTGCCTCTCACAAAACCCACCTGTTCTTCGTGAATAAGCTGAGGGAGATATTTAGCAATCCGCTGGCTGAGAATCTTAGCCCAAAGCTTCACGTCAGCGTATAAAAGGGATATGGGTCTGTAGCTGCTACATTGAACTGGATCTTTCCCCTCCTTTGGAAGAACTACTATGTGTGCCATCAAGCATTGTGGTGGGAGGGGGGAGCCTGCTAATAAAGAGTTACACAAGTTGGTGAGCTGAGGGATCATTACCGTCTGAAACTTTTTATAGTATGAGATGGGAAGCCCATCAGGCCCTGGGCTCTTACCGGATGGGGTGTCAGAGAGGCATTCCCTCACTTCCTCCTCTGATACAGGAGTTAATAAATCGGCTTTCTCCAAGGCCGTGAGGCGAGGGACTGGGACTGTCTCTAGAAAGGAGTCAATCTTCTGTTGAAGATCTGTAGGGTTGTCCGTCTGTAGATTATAGAGAGATGAGTAAAAGGAAGCAAATTCTTCCGCTATTGCTGGGGTTGTAGTGAGGGAGCCCTTTTTATCAGACTTAATACATGCTATGTGAGCCTTAACCCTCTGTCCCTTAATCAAGTGAGAGAGTAATTTTGAACCTCTGTTTCCATGAACATATGTCTGGAATTTTGCCATTTTGAACAATTTTTGCTGTCCTAATGTTTAACAGGTCTGTGAGTATGATACGTAGTTTGACTAAATCATCATATTTCTGCTTGGATGGAGCCCTCTTGTTGAGGTTTTCCAAAGTGGAGTTTTGAGCTATAATGGTGTCTATCTCCTTCTCTCTTTGTTTACGTACCCACGAACCTAAGGCAATAAGTTCACCTCTAATATAAGCTTTGTGAGCTTCCCATATTATAGGTGGACTTGTTTGTGAATTATATTTATTATTCAACTAAAAAAATATGTTTAGTTTTTCCTCAAGCCGAGATCTGTGTAAGTCGCTTTCCAGGAGGGTCTCATTTAGTCTCCAAGTCCAGGACCTGGGGGGGGGGGGGCGTAAATGCAGATTCATCGAGGTCGGTGCATGATCTGAAACGGTGATTAGACCAATGCCCGCTGACTCCACTCTATCCAGAAGATGATTGAAAACAAATATATAATCTAGCCGTTGGTTTAGTACCCTCCAGATATCCGAAACTTGATGTGCAGCCAATGCGCTTCTCAGCTTTTTGATCTGGGGGGCTGAGTGTCTGGGAAGAGTTGAGATGGAGTCTAACGGGTGGTCAAGCACCAAATTAAAGTCACCACCCAGAATTAACATTCCATCCCTAAAGGAGTGGAGGTTTTGCAGGGTTTCAACTAGCCAATTAATTTGGTTGACATTTGGTCCATATATGTTAGCCAAGATAACTTTGTTTTCATAAAGTATACCCTTAATGAACACAAAGCGCCCACCAGGGTCCACGGTCTGCGTTTGGATTTGGAGAGGTAGGCCAGTTTTAATCCCTATTGAGACCCCCCTAGAAGCCGACGAGTGAGTGCTGTGAATCCAGGTTTTGAAATATTTAGTGAAGAGCACAGGTACTCTATACAGTCAGCACAAGCGTCCTATCATTAGGGCTAAGGAAGCTTTTAGTTACCTGGATGAGTGCTATACAAGTTATTGCAAGGAAAACCATCCTAACTAAGCTATACTATCTCAAAGTAATGACTTATAAGCATGTATACCAATAATCCTACATTTTAAATCTTAAACCATATCTGGACTAAAGAAAGGTTCATAGGAAAGAAAAGGGGGAAGGGGTGGGGAAGGTATGGAGGGGAGTAGGGTGGGAAAGGAAGCAAGGAAAATTTAGTATAAGACATACCCCAAGTAGTATAAACATAATGTATAGCTAATGAAATACTATAAAATATAACTGTTAGTTCAGCCAGAGACCGAACACGTCACCAACGTGGTGAGCACCGGATCCATAGGGATGATCCAGCAGTTGTGAACTGAGCCCTAAAACAAAGTATAGGGAGAGAAAATGGGCCCTGTGAACGACACATAGCTACCAATTATTATTAGTAGATCAAGTCCTCTCAGGCAGGTTTCTTCTCACTCTGACGACCCTTGGCTTGTGGGGACTTGAATCGCTTGACCAGGTGCCAATCGTCTTTCGCCGGTAGCGCTGGAAGATTTTGGTCTTCAGGTAATGGAAGCCATGAGGGTAAGTCCAGCGGTGTGATATTCAGGAGATCCCCTAAGGGTTTCAAGTCATCCGGGTGACGAATGGTGGCCTGCTTGCCGTCGATGGACACATGGAGTCTAAACGGGAACAGCCAGCGGAACAGGTACCTTTTGGACCGCAGATATTCTGTAAGCGGTCGAAGAGCCTTGCGCTTTGCCAGAGTACTTGAAAATAGATCTTGGTACAGTTGAATCTTGTTGTTCTCAAACAATAATTCATCTTTCCCTCTTGCTGAGGATAAAATGGCCGCTGTGTCGCGGTAGTCCAGTAAGCCACAAATAATGTCTCGTGGTGGGGCATTCGAATCCGGCCTGGGGCACAAGGCCCTATGCGCCCTTTCCACAATGGTAGCGTTCGCTCGCTCTTCACCCACGATTGAGGCAAATATTTTCTTTACCGTATGCTGGATCGTGTCTGGCTGAACGAACTCCGGGACCCCGCAAATACGTATATTTTTCCTCCTACTCTGATTCTCCTGGTCTTCTAGGTGGAGGTACATAGTATTGATATGATCCCGGAGCTCCGTCACCTGCGTCTGTAAGGCATGGCTGTGCTGTATTATCGCGCCCTGCGAGTCTTCCAGGGCCGCCACTCTATGTCCGGTTTGCTTAATGTCCGCTTTGATAGCACTGAGTTCATGCATCACCGGTTCAAGTGCAGCAGACAGCGAGTCCCTGATAAAGGATCTGGTAATGGGAGACGAGTCACGCTCAGTGTGAATCTCAGACGGAGCACAGGAGCTTGCGCCATCTTGGAACTGGCACCCAGCGGAGACATCTTTTTTTTTGCAGGAATTTATCCAGTTCCGATTGTCTCCCAAGCTTACGAGGGATATCTTGGTAGTCTCTAGGCTTATCTTTCGTAGTCTTGCCTATTTGTAGAGAGATAGGTAACCTCTAGGTCGCTTAATGTGAGTACTGCTTCAGGAGCGCCTGTCCCCACTGTCTCATAGGCTTCAGACTTAGTGGCCTATATGCGTTAATGGTCGGGATAGGAGCCTGGCTCTCTTGTAGGCCAGAGCGGAAGAAGAAAAGAGAGGGTTAATCACCAGACCTTCTAAACGAGGGTCAGAGAAAAACTTTTGCAGGGCGCCAAAGGAGGGCAAAATAGGAATAAATGTCTAATAATTGTGGGTGGGCAGGCTGCCAATGGTCTCCACCTAACCCTGATGACCACAGGGTAGGTGGTTGAGAAGGACAGTGGTAGTGCGTAAGATCGCTAAAAAAAGACCAGGCGGATGGCGCCAAAAACCCTTAAATACGGATAAGGGATAAAAGTGGATCCCTTTAATGAAAAACTAAGGGCCCTGTGATGTTAATACACTTTGGAAAAGTGTGTGCCCACAGAGTATGTAAAATCAAATGTTTAAAATAGATAGTATCATATAAAATCACATATGTCCACATAAAAACATAATATAAATCAAAAAATATATCTAAAAATATATATTAATGATGACTCACTTCACCCAGGAGGGTAATGTGGGATAAAGCTCAAGACACCCACACCACACCTCCTGCGCCTGGGTCGCCCGTAGAGATGTCAGATTGTACAATTGTATCTGCTCCTGATGAAGGGGACCCATTCAGAGGCCCCAAAACACGTTGAGCTGTCAACTCCCCCCACCCTGGCTTTGGAATCAAAGGAAAGAAAAAGGATAAGACTCCTGAGTGTGTTTCGGTCCGAATCTGACATCTCTACGGGCGACCCAGGCGCAGGAGGTGTGGTGTGGGTGTCTTGAGCTTTATCCCACATTACCCTCTTGGGTGGAGTGAGTCATCATTAATATATATTTTTATATATATTTTTTGATTTATATTATGTTTTTATGTGTACATATGTGATTTTATATGATACTATCTATTTTAAACATTTGATTTTACATACTCTGTGGGCACACACTTTTCCAAAGTGTATTAACATCACAGGGCCCTTAGTTTTCCATTAAAGGGATCCACTTTTATCCCTTATCTCTTGTAGGCTGCAGACCAAAACCAGACTGTGGCCTACAAGAGGGGATGGTGGAGCAGGGAGTCAGGCGTCCCCTTGCAATTTGGCATCTGGGGCAACAGCCCCTCCTGCCTTTTCTATGCTACGCTACGGTATGTACATTAAAATCCTCTAGGATGTGGTGATCAGTGCGCAAGAACCACAATCTACTCTGTTCTAAATCTGACCATAGATGAAAAAATGTGCCCTGACTCAAGCTAAAATATGGTGGAGGGGCAGTATAAAAGTGGTTAGGTGGTCAAAGGCATACATACCATGGAGGCAGTCCATGTGGCCATTACGGAGTCCTGGGATAGAGGTGGCTCAGATCTGGTTGATCCCTTTTTTGCTAATGAGTGGCAAGAACCTTGGGGATTGGACCAAAAGTCATTGAAAGGGCATGGAGAAGAAAAGAAACACCAGGTTCTTCTGTTCTGGGAGGCCACACCCTGCACCAAGAGGCCCATTTTGATCTTTGCTATAGGGCCTCTCTTTTCCATGTACACCACTGGGGGAAGGAAGCAGCCAGTAATAATTACCTGTCTATTGCAAAAAACATTGGTTCCTCCTAAGGGAGAGCTGCTTTTTTCGGGGAGTAACCACTCACTCACCTATTAGAAGGGAGTCTTTTACAGGGTATCTCTTTCTTCTACAACTATAAGCTCTAATAAAATAAAAATACAGTATATTAAAGGATTGCCTAAAGCATATAGGTTTTGGATAATTTTATTCCCCAACACACACATTTAGTGGTGTTTTTTTCACCTCCATTTTTTGGTGCCTTTTTTTTTTATGTGAAAACATCAGCTCCAGATGTAAGCTGAAGGTCTATGGGATATATGAAACACAGAAAGACACAAAAGCATTTTTTTCTCCTGGCGTTTTTTTTTTTATTAGATTTTTTTTTTTGTCTCCTTTTGTAAAACATAGCATACTGGAGCTGAGCTCTTGGTGTATTTTCCAGCATTTTTACATCACCTTCTACAGAAGCACTCCAGCTCTTAACTCAAATTTCTTAACTCATCGCGTTATCTTGAGACAAAAGCCATTGAAAAGCAATTGAAGGTGTTTGCTTAGATTAGATAACACAACTCAGAAATCTCAGAAAACAGGAGTGTTAACTCTACTCCATCCGTATATAGAGGAAAACACCGGTGTTAAGACACTCTGGGGGTCCTTTATCAAAAATCAGCCAGTAAACTGGTGTAAATGATGGCAAATGCACCCACACCACCCACCATTATGTCCCTTTTGCAGAAAGTGGCTAGGACATAGAAACAGCATTCTCTCCTAAATTTAGGTGCAATGGTGTTTAAAAAGTCGCAACCCTGTAATTTGTAAAAAAATTTATGCCTGTTTCTGACATATTGGGGCATAGTAAATGATCCGCACTGTGTGTAAAAAATGCCTCAAAATGCAGTAAAAAATGCATGCAGTTATTTTGGCATTTTTCCAGCCCAAAAGAAAACACCAGACAAAAATTGTGTTTTTAGTAGGGACCAGGCTCGGACTGGCCCACAGTGGTACAGGTGAATTTCCCGGTGGGCCGAAAGCAAGCAAGTTCCCCACCCCCTACACACATGGCACAGTAGCGTGACATCACGACGTGTAGATCGGCAGCATACAGCATCTCAACCAGTCTATGTCCATATAAAAACTGGGGAGATTATTTAACAGCTTATTATTATAGATGCATCTGGTGGCTGAGTTGACTTGTAGACACAGTGGCAGGCCAGTCAGTATGCTCGTTTTCCAGGCACCCACCTTCTTGAATTCGCTGCAGGGACCCCTGAAATTAATCAACTTGTAACGTCTTGCTGATATCCACTACTGTGTCACCGGGTAATATTTGCACGTATCTGTGTAGTGGACCCCCAGAATAAATTTTACTGGTGGGCCTTCGGCACCCCAATCCGACACTGATATTAGCCCTCTCATACCCCCTCCCTGAAATATCCTCTGATATCCCATAATACCTGCCTGGACATGCTGGGAGGTATAATCCTCTCCTCTTATACCCCTCTCTGAAATGCCCTCTGATATCCTATAATAAAGACCTGGACATGATGGGATTTGTAGTTCTCCTCAGCCTCATTATTGTAATATCCTCTGATATCATATAACAACCTGGACATGCTGGGAGTTGTACACCTCTTCTCTTGTACCCCCTCCCATTAAAGTCCTCCGATATCACATTATATCAGCCTCAACATGCTGGGAGCTGTAGTTCTCTCCTCTTATACCCCCCCTTCCTCTAATATTCCATAATAACAGCCTGGACATGCTGGAAGTTGTTGTTCTCTCCTGTTATACATCCCTGTAATCTGTCTTGACGCTGGTATATACAGTGGGATGCGAAAGTTTGGGCAACCTTGTTAATCGTCATGATTTTCCTGTATAAATCGTTGGTTGTTACGATAAAAAATGTCAGTTAAATATATCATATAGGAGACACACACAGTGATATTTGAGAAGTGAAATGAAGTTTATTGGATTTACAGAAAGTGTGCTATAATTGTTTAAACAAAATTAGGCAGGTGCATACATTTGGACACTGTTGTCATTTTATTGATTCCAAAACCTTTAGAACTAATTATTGGAACTCAAATTGGCTTGGTAAGCTCAGTGACCCCTGACCTACATACACAGGTGAATCCAATTATGAGAAAGAGTATTTAAGGGGGTCAATTGTAAGTTTCCCTCTTCTTCTGAAGAGTAGCAACATGGGGGTCTCAAAACAACTCTCAAATGACCTGAAGACAAAGATTGTTCACCATCATGGTTTAGGGGAAGGATACAGAAAGCTGTCTCAGAGATTTCAGCTGTCTGTTTCCACAGTTAGGAACATATTGAGGAAATGGAAGACCACAGGCTCAGTTCAAGTTAAGGCTCGAAGTGGCAGACCAAGAAAAATCTTGGATAGACAGAAGCGACGAATGGTGAGAACAGTCAGAGTCAACCCACAGACCAGCACCAAAGACCTACAACATCATCTTGCTGCAGATGGAGTCACTGTGCATCGTTCAACCATTCGGCGCACTTTACACAAGGAGATGCTGTATGCGAGAGTGATGCAGAGGAAGCCTTTTCTCCGCCCACAGCACAAAAAGTGCCACTTGAGGTGGGCTAAAGCACATTTGGACAAGCCAGCTTCATTTTGGAATAAGGTGCTGTGGACTGATGAAACTAAAATTGAGTTATTTGGCCATAACAAGGTGCGTTATGCATGGAGGAAAAAGAACACAGCATTCCAAGAAAAACACCTGCTACCTACAGTAAAATATGGTGGTGGTTCCATCATGCTGTGGGGCTGTGTGGCCAGTGCAGGGACTGGGAATCTTGTCAAAGTTGAGGGACGCAGGGATTTCACTCAGTATCAGCAGATTCTGGAGACCAATGTCCAGGAATCAGTGACAAAGCTGAAGCTGGATCTTTCAACAAGACAATGACCCTAAACACTGCTCAAAATCCTCTAAGGAATTTATGCAGAGGAACAAGTACAACGTTCTGGAATGGCCATCTCAGTCCCCAGACCTGAATATAATAGAAAATCTGTGGTGTGACTTAAAGAGAGCTGTCCATTCTCGGAAGCCATCAAACCTTAATGAACTAAAGATGTTTTGTAAAGAGGAATGGTCCAAAATACCTTCAACCAGAATCCAGACTCTAATTGGAACCTACAGGAGGCGTTTAGAGGCTGTAATTTCTGCAAAAGGAGGATCTACTAAATATTGATTTCATTTCTTTTTTTGTGGTGCCCAAATTTATGCACCTGCCTAATTTTGTTTAAACAATTATAGCACACTTTCTGTAAATCCAATAAACTTCATTTCACTTCTCAAATATCACTGTGTGTGTCTCCTATATGATATATTTAACTGACATTTTTTATCGTAACAACCAACGATTTATACAGGAAAATCATGACGATTAGCAAGGTTGTCCAAACTTTCGCATCTCACTGTAGATTATGCTTTCCATTCTGTGTGTTGTATCGTCACCCACTGTCCCAGGTATGGTGTCCTCCTTTTGGGGGTTATGAAAGCGGTCACCCTAAACTATTATATAATGTACGCACTAAATGTAGGCTTGCCACTTTTCCCAGAAGATTATCAGTAATACCGGCTGGGTTAGTGGTTTACCAAGCAGGTGGCAACTGTGGTGGAAACCCCACTACACACCTCTAACTCGCTACTATCTTCTAAGAGCCTTTATACTGTCATCTGATGTGATTTTGCTCATGTCTTCCACAAATGTGCATAAAACCATGTTAAATGTAATTGTTCCTGTAATTTGCCTGGTTTCCAGTAGGTGGCAGCAACACATTGGCAAGTGCAAGCTACAGTTTAGTGAATCTGAGCTGGAATGGATCATTCCCCCTCTGTGGAGAGAGTGGGCAGTTCCCACATCCTGCAGCATGGGTGGAGAAGGAAGTTAGAGTCAGTGTAGCCCACCCCCTGCTTGGGGTAGGGTGTGTGTGAGGAGCTCCCCTGCATAGGGAAGACAGCAAGGACCGAGTCTCGGCTGAGACTTGGCCATATACCCAGTCTGAGCACCTTTAGCTCAGCTGGATGAGAAAAGCAGAAAACTACAAACAAACTCCAGAGTTCCAGGAAGAAAGCATCCCCTGAGAATCCATCTGCAAGATAAGTCCAGAGACCTAGGAGAAGCCAATTCCTCCCCAGCTAGTCTGTCCCCACACAGTAGAGGTCACATTTCAAGCAGAAGCACTTATTCCTGCCAATGATTGCCAAAACCTGCTGGGACCAAGAGATCAAAGCTGTATACTGCTTGGATGAAAGTTATGTCAAGTAAAGACACGTTTGAACTTCATCTAAAGGTCTGAACATTATTTATTCAGAAAAATTCCTCTATTACTCCTACTATCACTACACTCAAATTTATTGCAAGTGAGCCAGGAGTCCGGCTGTACCCAGGTAGAAGACACGGTGACACAACTACCACAAAGCTATAGAGACATTATAGGCCATTACACCACTCTGGCATTCCTAATCTGGGACATGCGTTATATCACCTTGGAAGGGCCCTGGGATAGTACCCTGCGCACGCTGCAATTGGCGTCACAACAAATACAGAACTTTAACAACCCGTATCATGGCCATTGCACCTGCACCCCACAGATTAGCTGTTTTCAGCATCCTGGAATCAAAACAGTGGATGGAGCCAAAAGCAAAAGGCTCCATCCACTGTGCAGTGACCTTGAAGTTGCCAGCATACTGCAGCTTGTAATGGGGTGGTGCTGCTCCTTTAAACTATTTCATCAATGCTTTCAGTGTAAGAGCCGGTGTGCCTGAGAGTGCAGAGGAAGCCCAGCAGTCATGTATGATGTCTGTCCTCTTTACCTGTCTTCTTGTGTCTGATGTGTAAAGGGGCCAGCACCAATCAGGGATGTGGCTGATGATCAGATGTCTAGTCAGTGAGAGAAGACAGCAAGAGGCAGTTGAGAGGAAGATGACAGTTGGGTGGAGGGAAGAGAGTGTCTAATGACCTTCTTAGCATCGCCCTGACAAGACAGCCCTGATCCACGTGCCCCGCCACACCTCAGTGGCGGATCCAGGGGGGGGGCAATGGGGCAATTGACCCCCCCGAGCTGGCGGCGGCGGGGCACAGGGAGATGAGCGCTTCCATTGCGGAAGCGCTCATCTCCAGTCATCTGTATCGCCGTCCTCAGGACAGCGATACAGATGCCTGTGCTGCGGCAGGGGAGGGAGAGGTGTGTCCCTTTCCCTTCCTCTGATAGGCTGCAGGCATCATCGCGCCGCCTGAGCCATACAGCGCAGGACACAGGCCGGAAGAGGCCTGCATTGCATCGCTGACATGGAGGTAAGTATGTGTTTTAAAAAATTTTTTTTTTATTATATACAATACTTTTACTGGCGGGGGCTGTTATTACTGGCACAGAGGGGCTGTTATTACTGGGGGCTGTTATTACTGGCACAGAGGGGCTGTTATTACTGGGGGCTGTTATTACTGGCACAGAGGGGCTGTTATTACTGGGGGCTGTTATTACTGGCACAGAGGGGCTGTTATTACTGGGGGCTGTTATTACTGGCACAGAGGGGCTGTTATTGCTGGCACAGGGGGGCTGTTAGTGCTGGCACAGGGGGGCTGTTAGTGCTGGCACAGGGGGGCTGTTATTGCTGGCACAGGGGTGCTGTTATTACTGGCACAGGGGGGCTGTTATTACTGGCACAGGGGGGCTGTTATTACTGGGGGCTGTTATTACTGACACAGGGGGGCTGTTATTACTGGCACAGGGGGGCTGCTATTACTGGCACAGGGGGGCTGCTATTACTGGGGGCTGTTATTACTGGCACATGGGGGCTGTTATTACTGGGGGCTGCTATTACTGGCCCAGGGGGGCTGCTATTACTGGCCCAGGGGGGCTGCTATTACTGGCCATGGGGGGCTGTTATTACTGGCCCAGGGGGGGCTATTATTACTGGCACGGGGGGCTATTACTGGCACGGGGGGGGGGCTGTTATTACTGGCACGGGGGGCTGTTAATACTGGCACATGATTGGGGGCACTATAGGGGCATCTACTGAGGCCACAAAGAAGGGGTATTTTATATGGGCGCTCTGTACAGTACAATTTTATACTGGGACACATTATGGTGGGTTCTATGGGGAAGGGGGGAGAGGAGTACTATGGAGTCATCTATGGGGGGGCACTAAGAAGGGGCATTTTATACTTGCAAATTATGGGGGAAACTGAGGGCATCTATTGGAGCATTTTAAACTGGTACATTATGGGGGGCACTAGGAGGAAGGAGGGTGTGGAGCACTATGGGGGCATTTACTAGGGGCACTATATAGGGGTATTTTATACTGGCACATTATGGGGGCACTATGGGGACATTAGCTCAACTGAAGGCATTACAAGGGGATATTTTTTGCACTGTCACATTATAAGGAGAATTATTGGTGGGCTTTATTACTCCCCCATGGTATGACCCCCTAGTAGCAGCACCAGCCAATCCCTGCTCTGCTATTCCTCTGCCCTTTCTCCAAATCCTTATTATGAAATCTTTCTCATTAGGATAAAACACATCAGCTCTGCCGAGCCCCCGGCCAAAGTGTTGAAGTGACGTCCGAGATCCCCAAGGGCCAAGTCAAGTAATTGTAAGTTTTCATGTGAAATATGTTTGTTATACACATATAGCCTACACTCTGGAGTCTGTTCTATAAGCACCATTGTTTTGTGGCGGCGGACAGAATATAATCTGAAAGTGCCCCTCCCGAGACCAGGCTCTGGATCCGCCACTGCCACACCTTGTTAGTGTGAGTTGTCAGAAACTGTAACCGAGTGCCCTCAGGGTGAGATCTGTAACTATAGGGCCATGTGCCTCAGTGAAAGACTGACACCATCAAGCTGTTTACCTAAAAGACTGTTCAGTTGCCCATAGTAACCGCCAAGCTTATAATAACAATGTAACCATCAAGCTTTGTGCCCAATGGTGACTATAACAGCTAAGCACTGCGCCTCCTGCTTGGGTAAAGTCAAGATGCAAGTGTCTGTTTCATGTCTGCGCCATACTCAAGTGCAGTCCCAGGATAGGATTAAGGGTCACATATAAAACTGACCACACCATGCTGTAGGGTACTTTCACACTTGCGTTGTTTGATTCCGGCAGGCAGTTCTGTTGCCTGAACTGCCTGCCTGATCAGACAAACTGTATGCTAACGCTTGTCATTTCTTCTGACTGGTCAGGCATTTTTCAGACTGATCAGGATCCTGATCAGTCTGAAAAATGCATGATCAGTAAGAAAAATGCATTGCAATACCGGATCCGTTTTTCTGGTGTCATCAGGCAAAACGGATCAGGTATTTATTTTTTTCTCATTTTTAAAGGTCTGCGCATGAAGGACGGATCCGGCATTCCTGTATTTTGAATGCATTAATACATTCCTATGGAAAAAAAAATGCCGGATCCGGCATTCAGGCAAGTCTTCAGTTTTTTTCGCCAGAGATAAAACTGTAGCATGCTACGGTTTTCTCTTTTGCCTGATCAGTCAAAATGACTGAACTGAAGACATCCTGATGCACCCTGAACGGATTACTCTCCATTCAGAATGCATGGGGATATGCCTGATCAGTTATTTTCTGGTACAGAGCCCCTGTGACGGAACTGTATGCTGGAAAAGAAAAACGCTAATGTGAAAGTAGCCTAAGTTTGTTCATTTACATGGTGCAAGAGCCAATGGTCCAGGTACTCGGTGTCGGCACCTGGACCAGTGGCTGTCAGTAACAGAACAAACATGCTCCCCCAAAGGAGGCAACCCTGCGATCGTCGGGGGATCATAAATATTATGGCGGTTATCCAAACTGAAGTATATTGACAAAGTGCGATCAGGAAGGGGTTAAGGGCATCGGCAGTAAAGCACATTGACAGTCACTAAATGGTTAACCCTTCAGAACACTGCCACCAACATTAGTCATAGATACCTGTGACATCACAAGCACGTGTGTCATAAGGGAAGAACCCTTGTAAAAAGCGGGCGAGCGGCCATATTTGATGCCGTACTTGATGGCCTGAGGACCTTGAGCTTGACTACCCCTGCCCACCACACCTTGACGAAATTTGGAGGTTCTAGCAGGAAGCCCATCGCCCAATGGGAGGAAAGGGACATCCGCCTAGCCAACCAGATCAGCCCGACTGCTACACCCCCCTTACTATTTATGTGGCAGCCACATAGTGGCATTACCCTCTAAGCCCAAGGGAAGGGCAGCCCTCCAGCCATGGTTCCCTAGAGGTTTCCTCCACAGGGGGTTTTCCTCTCCTGAGTGTTGAAGGGTGACTCTCCGTGAGTCGGGGGTTTGCCATTTTTTTATATTTTAAATAAACAATTTGGCCATTTATCCCCCAATTCTGTGTTCTGTGTCTTTATTTTGCGTTCTTTGGTTTCAATAGTGTATACATGATTTTCTCAGGGAGGAGGTTAAAGCGGTATTCCTATCTGGGACATACCTGGTATATATTGATAGGATGTGCCATAAATGTCCACCTATGGGACCTTTTCATATGTCCAGAACAGGGGTCCGAAGTAAAAGGAGAGCACATTGCGCATGTGTGGCATCCTCTCCATTAATTGCTATGGGAGTTCCAAAAATAGCAAGTTCGCTCGCCTGAGAACAAATGGAGAACAAGCAGCAAAATCGCGGCCACCTCTCCATTCACCACTATGGGACTCCTGAAAATAGCCAAACCAGCACTAAGCTATTTTCTGAAGTTCCATAGCGGTGAGTGAAGGGTGGCCGGACATGTGTGACTTGCTGTCTGTACACTTCGGGGGCATCATCCTATGGATATGTCATAAATGTTCCAAATGGAAATGCCCCTTAAAATGAAATTCATTATGAAATAACCAAGATTGTGCAACACGCCAGACCTGCAGGGTATAGACGAAGTGAGGTCACGGTTATGGGCAATCGAGGGTACTCACTGTATTGGAAAACCCTGGGCAGGCGCGTGGCAGTGAAGGAGAGGTAGACACGGTTCCTCTGGGGCACACTCTGTATATAGGGACCAGGCCTGATGGTGGATGAGGTGCCCTGGATGTTATGGGTATTTTGAGTGCCTGGGGCAAGGTCCCTGTTGTATTCGTGACGCCAGTGCCTTTGGACGGTGGCACGCCGGTTGGTAGTTGGAATGATGGAGGTACACAAGTAGAATAGTGAACCAGACGTATTTTTACTGAAAAATCCAACTTTGTACAGCAGGTAGTAGTACAGTCTTCCGATCACAGTTCCACAAGTAGGCTTATTCACACAATGGCAGGTAATATTTATGCAAGATACGCAGAGGGTAAATTCACAAGCACTCAGCAGCAGGTTGTACCTTTCCTCACAATCAATGTACACTGTCCTTTCTAGAACTCCTGCTCTGGCTTTATCTCCCAAGGCCCGGATGCCTAAAGGGTGGCTTAAATCCTTGGTTACTATCTTCCTCAGGTATTAGATTCTTGCTGCACTTTCTAGTTTCATCTGCCCATCAGGGTTACTTAGCTTACCCTGGATCGCCCTCTCTTGTAAAGTGGATAACTGTGGGTTTCTCCCAGGAGGTTGGGTCCTGCAACTGGTGTGTCTTCAGAGCTAACTAAGGCTCTCTTGTTCTCAGGCAGGCTGGAGCTTCTCAACAGCCTCCTGGACATCACTAGCAGCCAGGGCTATCCAGCTGCATGTCAGGAGCAGGCTTTTTAACCTCTGTCTTCTCAGACTCCTGACTCTGCACTAACACTCCCTGTCTGGGCCTGGACATTTATACTAGGGGCTCCCTATCTCCCTCTAGTGTCTGGGATGTCTAACTACACCCAACTAGGCCTGTTGTTGCATCATACAGGGGTACATTGCATATAACAACACATTAGAACATACATTAAATGCACAATTAAATATAACACTTCTGTTCCTTGTGAGTAGGAGTAACGCGCACACCAATTGACCCTTGTGTAGTGCCCACCCCTACCTAGTGGGACACTACAATTGCAGAGCAGAGCACTGTTACACCGAATGAGAACAGTTGCTGGTGATGCTGAGGGTCAACGCTGTGGGGTGAATGGATCAATCTTCTACACCAGCTTTATGGTGTTGAAAAGTTTCAAATTTAGCCTCATGTTTCATTTCGTACCTACATTGGAACAATGCCTGGCCTAAATATATAAATGTGTATCATATATAATATCAGGGGATTACATACAATAAAAATTAACATAGGCACACCTCCCCCTTGAGGAATGGGTTCTCATTCATCAAAGCTATCTACCAGTAAGTCTCTCTTTATTGCCCATAGCAACCAATCAGAAAGCAGCTTTTATTTTTCCAGAGCAGGTAAAGAAATGAAAGCCGAGCTCTGATTGGTTGTTAGGGGCAACAAAGACAGTCCTTGGTAAATGAGGCCTAAGATATACATTGGAACAGATTGTTTGCGTGTCAGTGTCATCACAGTACAGCAATAACACCACAAGTCGCAGTCCCAGTGCCATCATTGTGCCCCTTTATCATAAGTGCCAGACTGAGCCCTCATACATTTACTCAAGAGCCTGGAATTGACCTCATAACAGCCAACCATAGTTAGTGCCCGCCACACTACCCCTACAGATCTGACAATTGGAGCCCCTTGTGCTATCCACAGTGTCCCCATTAGAGATAATGAGCTACAAAGCCATATAAATTCCAACCAATGTCCCCATAAGTTTAATCTGCTGTCTCCGTAACTGGCCTCAATAGTTCACCAAGAAATCCCAGCAATCTTCACCCCCCACAGGTGTTATCCACAGTGATGCCAAGGGAGATAGCCCGAATGCCCCCATTACTGCCAGCCACTGTACCTCCATAATTGAAAGCCACTGTGCCCCCAAACCGCCTGCCACTAAGTCTCCATAAGTGAAATCCACTCTGCCCCTACTACTCCCAGCAATATTGCTAACATAAGAGCTATCAATGCTGATGCCAAAGGTGACAACCGTGGTGCCCCTATAAATGCCATCTACAGTACCTCCATAAGTACTAGCGACTATGCCAGTCTAACAGAGCAACCACATAAGATCTATCAACGCTGATGCCAAAGGTGACAACCATGGTTCCCCTACAAAAACCATCCACCGTGCCTCCATAAGTACTAGCTACTATGTCAGTCTAACAGAGCAACCACAGTGCTACCATAAGAGCCATATTAGCGCCAGTCAGTGTCCCAAAACATTTAATCCACTGCCTCCATAACTGCTTACCATCTTTTTGTTGTTCCTCCACAAGTGCCAGACACCCCTCACTACAAATGTCAGTCACAGTTCCCCCATAACAGATAAACGTCCTATAAATCTCAGCCAAAGCCCTCTATAAGTTTCCACCATAGCCATAGTTGTGCCATAATTGACATCCACAGTGCCCCACATATAAAACTGACCACACCATGCTGTAGGGTACTTTCACACTTGCGTTGTTTGATTCCGGCAGGCAGTTCTGTTGCCTGAACTACCTGCCTGATCAGACAAACTGTATGCATGTCATTTCTTCTGACTGATCAGGCACTTTTCAGACTGATCAGGATCCTGATCAGTCTGAAAAATGCCTGATCAGTAAGAAAAATGCATTGCAATACCGGATCCGTTTTTCCGGTGTCATCAGGCAAAACGGATCAGGTATTTATTTTTTTCTAATTTTTAAAGGTCTTCGCATGAAGGAGGGATCCGGCATTCCGGTATTTTGAATGCATTAATACATTCCTATGGAAAAAAAATGCCGGATCCGGCATTCAGGCAAGTCTTCAGTTTTTTTCGCCGGAGATAAAACCGTAGCATGCTACGGTTTTCTCTTTTGCCTGATCAGTCAAAATGACTGAACTGAAGACATCCTGATACACCCTGAACGGATTAGGCCCCTTTCACACTTGCGTTGTCCGGATCCGGCGTGTATTCTACTTGCCGGAATTACACGCTGGATCCGGAAAAACGCAAGTGAACTGAAAGCATTTGAAGACGGATCCGTCTTCAAAATGCTTTCAGTGTTACTATGGCAGCCAGGACGCTATTAAAGTTCTGGTTGCCATAGTAGTAGTGGGGGAGCGGTATACTTACAGTCCGTGCGGCTCCCAGGGCGCTCCAGAATGACGTCAGAGCGCCCCATGCGCATGGATGACGTGCCATGCGATCACGTGATCCATGCGCTTGGGGCGCCCTGACGTCACTCTGGAGCGCCCCAGGAGCCGCACGGGCAGTAAGTATACTGCTCCCCCGCTCCCCACTACACTTTACCATGGCTGCCAGGACTTTAGCGTCCCGGCAGCCATGGTAACAATTCAGAAAAAGCTAAACGTCGGATCCGGCAATGCGCCGAAACGACGTTTAGCTTAAGGCCGGATCCGGATCAATGCCTTTCAATGGGCATTAATTCCGGATCCGGCCTTACGGCAAGTCTTCAGGATTTTTGGCCGGAGCAAAAAGCGCAGCATGCTGCGGTATTTTCTCCGGCCAAAAAACGTTCCGGTCCGGAACTGAAGACATCCTGATGCATCCTGAATGGATTTCTCTCCATTCAGAATGCATTAGAATAAGGCCTCATGCACACGACCGTTGTGTGCATCCGTGGCCGTTGTGCCGTTTTCAGTTTTTTTTCGCGGACCCATTGACTTTCAATGGGTCCGTGGAAAAATCGGAAAATGCACCGTTTTGCAGCCGAGGCCGTGATCCGTGTATCCTGTCCGTCCAAAAAATATGACCTGTCCTATTTTTTTGACGGACAACGGTTCACGGACCCATTCAAGTCAATGGGTCCGTGAAAGAACACGGATGCACACAAGATTGGCATCCGTGTCCGTGATCCGTGGCCGTAGGTTGCTTTCATACAGACGGATCCGAAGATCCGTCTGCATAAAAGCTTTTTCTGATCTAAGTTTTCACTTCGTGAAAACTCATTTCCGACAGTATATTCTAACACAGAAGCGTTCCCATGGTGATGGGGACGCTTCTAGTTAGAATACACTGCAAACTTGGTACAAGACTGCCCCCTGCTGCTTGGCACCACCCGATCTCTTACAGGGGGATATGATAGCACAATTAACCTCTTCAGGTGCGGCACCTAAAGGGGTTAATTGTACTATCATATTCTCCTGTAAGAGATCAGGGCTGCCAGGCAGCAGGGGGCAGACCCCCCCCCTCCCCTGTTTGAATATCGTTGGTGGCACAGTGTGTGCCCATCGCCCCCCCCCCTTCCTCCCTCTATAGTTAAAAATCGTTGGTGGCACAGTGTGTGCCCATCGCCCCCCCTTCCTCCCTCTATAGTTAAAAATCGTTGGTGGCACAGTGTGTGCCCATCGCCCCCCCTTCCTCCCTCTATAGTTAAAAATCGTTGGTGGCACAGTGTGTGCCCATGGCCCCCCCCTTCCTCCCTCTATAGTTTAAAATCGTTGGTGGCACAGTGTGTGCCCATCGCCCCCCTCCATCTCCCCCCCCCCCCCATCATTGGTGGCAGCGGAGTTCCGATCGGAGTCCCAGTTTAATCGCTGGGCCTCCGATCGGTAACCATGGCAACCAGGAAGCTACTGCAGCCCTGGTTGTCATGGTTACTTAGCAATAGTACAATAGTAGAAGATTCATACTTACCTGCTTGCTGCTGCCATGTCTGTGACTGGCCGGGAGCTCCTCCTACTGGTAAGTGACAGTTCTTTAGCAATGCACCGCACAGACCTTTCACTTACCAGTAGGTGGAGCTCCCGGCCGGTCACAGACATCGCAGCAGCAGGCAGGTAAGTATGAATCTTCTACAATTGTACTATTGCTAAGTAACCATGGCAACCAGGGATGCAGTAGCTTCCTGGTTGCCATGGTTACCGATCGGAGCCCCAGCGATTAAACTGGGACTCCGATCGGAACTCCGCTGCCACCAATGATGGGGGGGGGGGGGAAGATGGAGGGGGGCGATGGGCACACACTGTGCCACCAACGATTTTTAACTATAGAGGGAGGAAGGGGGGGCGATGGGCACACACTGTGCCACCAACGATTTTTAACTATAGAGGGAGGAAGGGGGGGCGATGGGCACACACTGTGCCACCAACGATTTTTAACTATAGAGGGAGGAAGGGGGGGGCGATGGGCACACACTGTGCCACCAACGATATTCAAACTGGGGAGGGAGGGGTCTGCCCCCTGCTGCCTGGCAGCCCTGATCTCTTACAGGAGAATATGATAGTACAATTAACCCCTTTAGGTGCCGCACCTGAAGAGGTTAATTGTGCTATCATATCCCCCTGTAAGAGATCGGGTGGTGCCAGGCAGCAGGGGGCAGTCTTGTACCAAGTTTGCAGTGTATTCTAACCTGAAGCGTCCCCATCACCATGGGAACGCCTCTGTGTTAGAATATACTGTCGGAAATGAGTTTCACGAAGTAGCTCATATCCGACAGTATATTCTAACGTAGAGGCGTTCCCATGGTGATGGGGACGCTTCAAGTTATGTTCGGGTGTCCGCCTGGCCGTGCGGAGGCAAGCGGATCCGTCCAGACTTATAATGTAAGTCAATGGGGACGGATCCGTTTGAAGATGACACACTGTGGCTCAATTTTCAAACGGATCCGTCCCCATTGACTAGCATTGTAATTCAGGACGGATCCGTTTGGCTCCGCACGGCCAGGCGGACGCCAAAACGACTTTTTTTTCATGTCCGTGGATCCTCCAAAAATCAAGGAAGACCCACGGACGAAAAAACGGTCACGGATCACGGACCCCGTTTTTTCGGACCGTGAAAAAAAACTGTCGTGTGCATGAGGCCTAAAACTGATCAGAAGTCTTCCGGCATAGAGCCCCGACAACGGAACTCTATGCCGGAAAAGAACAGCGCAAGTGTGAAAGAGCCCTAACTCTCCATTCAGAATGCATGGGGATATGCCTGCTCAGTTCTTTTCTGGTACAGAGCCCCTGTGACGGAACTCTATGCTGGAAAAGAAAAACGCTAATGTGAATGTAGCCTAAGTTTGTTCATTTACATGGTGCAAGAGCCAATGGTCCAGGTACTCGGTGTCGGCACCTGGACCAGTGGCTGTCAATAACAGAACAAACATGCTCCCCCGAAGGAGGCAACCCTGCGATCGTCGGGGGATCATAAATATTATGGCGGTTATCCAAACTGAAGTATATTGACAAAGTGTGATCAGGAAGGGGTTAAGGGCATCGGCAGTAAAGCACATTGACAGTCACTAAATGGTTAACCCTTCAGAACACTGCCACCAACATTAGTCATAGATACCTGTGACATCACAAGCACGTGTGTCATAAGGGAAGAACCCTTGTAAAAAGCAGGCGAGCGGCCATATTTGATGCCGTACTTGATGGCCTGAGGACCTTGAGCTTGACTACCCCTGCCCACCACACCTTGACGAAACTTGGAGGTTCTAGCAGGAAGCCCATCGCCCAATGGGAGGAAAGGGACATCCGCCTAGCCAACCAGATCAGCCCGACTGCTACACCCCCCTTACTATTTATGTGGCAGCCACATAGTGGCATTACCCTCTAAGCCCAAGGGAAGGGCAGCCCTCCAGCCATGGTTCCCTAGAGGTTTCCTCCACAGGGGGTTTTCCTCTCCTGAGTGTTGAAGGGTGACTCTCCGTGAGTCGGGGGTTTGCCATTTTTTTATATTTTAAATAAACAATTTGGCCATTTATCCCCCAATTCTGTGTTCTATGTCTTTATTTTGCGTTCTTTGGTTTCAATAGTGTATACATGATTTTCTCAGGGAGGAGGTTAAAGCGGTATTCCTATCTGGGACATACCTGGTATATATTGATAGGATGTGCCATAAATGTCCACCTATGGGACCTTTTCATATGTCCAGAACAGGGGTCCGAAGTAAAAGGTGAGCACATTGCGCATGTGTGGCATCCTCTCCATTAATTGCTATGGGAGTTCCAAAAATAGCAAGTTCGCTCGCCTGAGAACAAATGGAGAACAAGCAGCAAAATCGCGGCCACCTCTCCATTCACCACTATGGGACTCCTGAAAATTGTCAAACCAGCACTAAGCTATTTTCTGAAGTTCCATAGCGGTGAGTGAAGGGTGGCCGCACATGTGTGACTTGCTGTCTGTACACTTCGGGGGCATCATCCTATGGATATGTCATAAATGTTCCAAATGGAAATGCCCCTTAAAATGAAATTCATTATGAAATAACCAAGATAGCAGAGCAGAGCACTGTTACACCGAATGAGAACAGTTGCTGGTGATGCTGAGGGTCAACGCTGTGGGGTGAATGGATCAATCTTCTACACCAGTTTTATGGTGTTGAAAAGTTGTAAATTTAGCCTCATGTTCCATTTCGTACCTACATTGGAACAATGCCTGGCCTAAATATATAAACGTGTATCATATATAATATCAGGGGATTACCTACAATAAATAATAACATAGGCACACCTCCCCCTTGAGTAATGGGTTCTCATTCATCAAAGCTATCTACCAGTAAGTCTCTCTTTATTGCCCATAGCAACCAATCAGAAAGCAGCTTTTATTTTTCCAGAGCAGGTAAAGAAATGAAAGCCGAGCTCTTATTGGTTGTTAGGGGCAACAAAGACAGTCCTTGGTAAATGAGGCCTAAGATATACATTGGAATAGATTGTTTGCGTGTCAGTATCATCACAGTACAGCAATAACACCACAAGTCGCAGTCCCAGTGCCATCATTGTGCCCCTTTATCATAAGTGCCATACTGAGCCCTCATACATTTACTCAAGAGCCTGGAATTGACCTCATAACAGCCAACCATAGTTAGTGCCAGCCACACTACTCCTACAGATCTGACAATTGGAGCCCCTTGTGCTATCCACAGTGTCCTCATTAGAGATAATGAGCGGCAAAGCCATATAAATTCCAACCAATGTCCCCATAAGTTTAATCTGCTGTCTCCGTAACTGGCCTCAATAGTTCACCAAGAAATCCCAGCAATACTGACCCCCCACAGGTGTTATCCACAGTGATGCCAAGGGAGATAGCCCGAATGCCCCCATTACTGCCAGCCACTGTACCTCCATAATTGAAAGCCACTGTGCCCCCAAACCGCCTGCCACTAAGTCTCCATAAGTGAAATCCACTCTGCCCCTACCACTCCCAGCAATATTGCTAACATAAGAGCTATCAATGCTGATGCCAAAGGTGACAACCGTGGTGCCCCTATAAATGCCATCTATAGTACCTCCATAAGTACTAGCGACTATGCCAGTCTAACAGAGAAACCACATAAGATCTATCAACGCTGATGCCAAAAGTGACAACCATGGTTCCCCTACAAATACCATCCACCGTGCCTCCATAAGTACTAGCTACTATGTCCGTCTAACAGAGCAACCACAGTGCTACCATAAGAGCCATATTAGCGCCAGTCAGTGTCCTAAAACATTTAATCCACTGCCTCCATAACTGCTTACCATCTTTTTGTTGTTCACTACAAATGTCAGTCACAGTTCCCCCATAACAGATAAACGTCCTATAAATCTCAGCCTAAGCCCTCTATAAGTTTCCGCCATAGTTGTGCCATAATTGACATCCACAGTGCCCCACAAGTACCATAGCCTGTTTTCTTTAACTTTCTGGTGCCCATTTGTCCTCTTTTTTTCCAGACATGTATTCTTTCTGGGACCTAAAAAAATTGCTTAGCTGGAATTGATAAATCCCTGGGATTCTCAAATGGGAAGGGTGTGGGAGTGGGGTGCACAGCAGGACGGGTGTTCCGTTAGATTTCCCTACCCTGTGAGATTTCCCTACCCTTGTCACTTCCGGCTGCACCAGACATGACAGGAGGAGGTGTGCCGCGCAGGCACACAACGACGGGGTAGGGAAATTTCACAGCAGAGTTAGCTGAACACCGGCCGACACTGCGCATGCGCCGTGAGCCTTACCAGCAGTTAGGGTAGGGAAAAATTACGGGCCAGTGCGCAGGCACTGTGATCGGATGGATGGAGTTAGCTGGACACCGGCCGACACTGCGCATGTGCTGGGAGCCTCACCAGTGTTTAGGGTAGGTAAAAAGCACTGGCCCGTAATTTTTCCCTACCCTAACCGCTGGTGAGGCTCCCAGTGCATGCGCAGTGTCGGCCGGTGTCCAGCTGAGAACATCCATCCGATCACCGCGCCTGCGCACTAGCCTGTAATTTTTCTCTACCCTAACTGCTGGTAAGGCTCCCGGCGCATGCGCAGTGTCAGCCGGTGTCCAGCTAACTCTGCTGAGAAATTTCCCTACCCCGTCGTTGTGTGCCTGCGCTGCATGCCTCCTCACGTCATGTCTGGTGCAGCCAGAAGTGACGAGGGTAGGGAAATCTCACGGGGTAGGGTAGGGAAAAAGCACAGAATTTTTCCCTACTCTAACCGCTGGTGAGGCTCCCAGCGCATGCGCAGTGTCGTCCGGTGTCCAGCTGAGAACATCCATCCGATTGTAGTCCTCTTCTCTTATGCTCCCTCTCTGAATTGTCCTCTAATATCCCAGAATAACAGAATGGACACACTGGGAGTTGTAGTCATCTCTAGTATTGGAATGGGGCCCACTACACAGATACATGCAAATATGCCCAGGGGGTACAGGTGAATCCCCTGGTGAGCCCCGAGCAAGGTGGGCAACTTGTCCCCCCACCCTCTGCACACCTGGCACATGGCAAAGTAGAGTGACTGATCTAGATTTAGAGGCAGTGTACAACATCTGGTGGTAATAACCACGAATACGTGCTGTGTATAATGTGATGGAAAGTAGGCAATATGGAGTATCACAATACATTAGTAAGGCCTCTTTCACACTTGCGTTGTCCGGATCCGGCGTGTACTCCACTTGCCGGAATTACACGCCGGATCCGGAAAAACGCAAGTGTACTGAAAGCATTTGAAGACGGATCTGTCTTCAAAATGCTTTCAGTGTTACTATGGCACCCAGGACGCTATTAAAGTCCTGGTTGCCATAGTAGGAGCGGGGAGCGGGGGAGCGGTATACTTACAGTCCGCGCGGCTCCCGAGGCGCTCCAGAGTGACGTCAGAGCGCCCCATGCGCATGGATGACGTGCCATGCGATCACGTCATCCATGCGCTTGGGGCGCCCTGACGTCAGTCCACTGAGGAAGGGAGAGCGAATCTACCCGAAACGCGTATGGTGAAACAAGTGATGTACCTGTATTGAGAAGCCTCCGATAAAACTGTATGGCCATACAGAGAAAGAAATTTTTTTTACAGTAAAGGAACAACTACTTTTATCGTCGAAAAGCTGTACCGAAGGAAATTGCGGAACAGAGTGTCAACTCCCGCGATCTTTGGAACTCCCGCGAAATTGTAACCAGCTTACTGGAAGGAGCGATCAAATAAGCCGGCAGACATTTAAAGCTCCACTCAAGCAACAGGGAGACAGCAGACACCAGACGGTAAGCCAAATACCGATTTAAAGTTTACCTCGACTTTAAAAGGAAATACGATAAGAGACTTTTTATTCTAACATTATCAGGATTCCTGTGGACATTTTATGAATACATTATGTTCCCAGGGGAAATACACCTACAATATTCAAAGTGACACTCATTTTCCCAATCTGGGATAGATTCACAGAGGAAATACCTCCCCCTTCACAATAACAGCATATATAAGACCTGGACAATACTTGAAGTTTTTGGTGTGTGATTTATATCAGTGAATTTATCGACTATAGATTAGTATCGAACATTTTATTATCATATATTTTATCATTCAATATAATCGACTATACTATTATATCTACTATAGTTTATGTGATTGTAGTTTTTGTATGTCATTGCTATAATACACTGTTTTTATAATTTTTATTACTTCAATTTTATGGGGATTTAATAATAAATATTTTCTGCATATGTCAATTTGGTTGACAAGTGTATGAGTGCTCGCTCATTTTTCTATTGTTACATTCACTTTTTAACAGAGGGTGGGGTGATTCCCCCTATATGAGCTTGCAGCACCACCCTGTAACTACTAAGGAGTGAGCCACTACAACCCACTGCTATTTCCTAAAACAGAAATGCTCGCCTGTTAAAGGACTGTGTCCACTTTTCTAGTTATCCTCTATCCACAGGATCGGGAATAACTAAGTGATCCGTCAGGGTCTGAGCGCTGGAGCCTCCACTGATCCCCCTTCTTGATTGAGTGGCAGGTCGAGCATATGCCCTGCCTCTCCATCCATTCTCTATAGGGTCGCTGCAGATGGCAGAGTACAGCGCTGGCTATTTCCAGTGGTCCCAAAGAGAATGAATAGAGCAGCAGGCATATGTGTGGCCTGTCACACCATAAAAAGGGGAAACAGGACCTGTTCCTGGGATCAGTGGGGGTTGCAGAAACAGACCCCACTATTCATATAGTTATGCCCTATGGTGTGGAGAGGATAACTTAATAACCTGGACAACCCCTTTAAATCCTCCACCACTCCAATAGTATCTCTTTACATGGCAGCAGTGATGCCTTTAAATATGGAATATCATCACTACCGCCATGTAAACCATACATGTCAATACTTGAGAACATGACGCACTGTGCAGAATTTTTCATTCATAAGTCCAACCCCCTTTGCAGGTCGCAACCTTTAACAAAGCCCAAGCAAAGGTCCTAGAGGAACAATGAGAGCAAAGGGCACAAAAGGAGGGTCAGAACTGAACCAGAGACATTAGGGTCACCTGAGGCAGGGTAATAGTGGGGATCCTGGAGCAGGGGTAACTGGAGAAGAGGCAATGTTAGCGGTGCATTTAAAGTGGGGGCATCAGAAGCTGGGGTATTTATGGGGGTGCACCTAAAGCAGAGGCATTAGGGTCACCTGAGGCAGGGTAATAGTGGAGATCCTGGAGCAGTGGTATTAGGGGGGGGGGGGAAACTGGAAAAGAGGCAATATTAGGGGTGCATTGGGGGGCATCTGGAGCTGTGGCACTAATGGGGGTACACCTAAAGCAGAGGCATTGGGGGAACCTAGGGCAGAGTCCCCCCAATGCCACTCTGAACTCTGCAGAGAGCAACACACATACACAGATCTGAGTCTGCTATAAACAAATCCCCTATTTCCCCCTTACAGTCTCCTACAGCTCACTACTGTCACACACCTGCACACCTGAGAAATCAGCCCAGCACCGCAGAGGAGTCCTTCTCTCCAGCAACCACAGTTTTCTGACAGCAGGGAGGGCAGGAGGATGGCCAGACATGTTCTCTCCTCCTTTACTGCCAGCAGTCCAGGAAGTTTAGAAGATACTGCAGGCCCTCCTGTACAATTTACACCAGTAGGAGGCTGCATCACTGTGCGATACTGCCACCTAGTAGCAACAATATTTATCTCTCCTGAGAAACAAGATAAATAATTACTCCTCTGTCTTATCTCCGGGTGAAACTGGGGGCCCACCGAGGAATCCCCGCCTCCCCTGTGGACCAGTCCGAGCTTGCCCTGCTTTCACCACAAATTCCATGAATGTTTAGCTTGAAAGATGTAGGTGACAACAAGACACTTCTTGTTGCAGTACTTTAGACTGTGGGCGGGGTATCTGCAATTGTTTTGTATATATTATTGATATTATGTACACCAGCAATGAGGAGGTATAGTTGGCAGGGACAGGGGTAACCACCCCGTTCCTCCCCTCTTGGTAGGAGTGGGATGGTCCTGCTTCCTGCCAGGAGGGGGTGTTCTAAATAGGACAGTCTGGAGGAAGGAAGCATGTCTAATATCTCCTACTCTTAGGGTCTTAGGGACCATAATGACATTCAATTCTCTTGGAAAGACAGCAAAAACATCAAAGATCCATATATACCGTAAAAGCTACAGCATTGATAGACAGCAGAGTGACTAGCAAATCACAGCTTTACAGACCCTGCTGCAGGTGAGGGAATATGTTTGGACACCCATTACCTAAATCACATCCAGGTCAGATAAACTCAAAGCCTGTATCACATGGATTGCAAAGAAAAAAATAAAGGGACTAGTCAGCACATCCCAATGCGCAGGTACACGTTGCCATGTCTAAAAAAACAAACAATGCAACAGCACTCTACAAACATAAATAACAAAGTAAATGCAACAGTGCCATACTCACTATAGAAAATATACTAGTGCTAATGCTATGCTCATCATGTAAACGTGAGATTCTCTGCAAATACATTTTGTACAAAATCGTCAAGGTGATTTTTTTAGGACAGCAACCTACGCTAAATGCTACCTCTTTTGGTGCCATAAATAGATCGCCTTGTCAGGGCAGAAAGGCGCAAATAATTTTGTACAAAATGTATTTGCCAAAAATCTCACATTTATATGATGAGCATAGCATTAGCACTAGTATATTTTCTATAGTTAATATGGCACTATTATATTTACTTTGTTATTTGTATTTGCAGAGTGCTGCTGCATTGTTTGTTTTCACTTTATCACACAGTGGATACCTATATCAACAATTGCCAGCACACAGCTGTTAAGGTTGTTTTAGACAGCCCGATGTGGCAGACTGCTTCCCGCCCGGCAATCGCATGCTCGCTAGCGGAGGAGACAGCTGCCATTGCATGCAGCGATCTCCTCCTCAGCATGGGGAGAAGCGATCACTATTCCTTCGCTCATCCCCATGCTGTACAGTGGATTGCCAGCAGCAGTTTGTTATAATACACCACGATCTGCCGCCTGCAAATGATAATTTTTTAATATGTCAAAAGATTTGGCATGTTGGCTGTGCAGATGTTTCAGACTTTTGGGCCCATATTGTGACTGTTAATATATATATTGGTGTTTTTTTTAATAGGGTAATTGTTGCCGTCTTTCAGCTTGTGTGTGGCCGTGCCCAACCAGCATGGCGCTGGTCATATCTGGCTCCAGACTCCATAAATGGAAGGGTATAACATAGTGACTTATCCATGCCAGCACTGGATCGCATAGGTGCGTTCGTCACCTGGTTGGAGTCTATGTATTTTAGTCTCAGTTTAATGCCAGGCATGCAAGAAGACTGATGGGGCAGAGTCAAGTCTCAGGGACTATCCAGTGCTGTGGAGATGCAATGGGCGCCTTCCTATAAGGTTGTTGGTGCTAGTGGAGCTGAAGTCTGCTTCTAAAGAGATTCCTATGCAGGTCTTTCAGAGACACTGCTGGATACCATATTGAAGCAGAGAGAATTAGGGTGTTCCTGCTGCTGGGGAGCGTGGACACTAGGAGAGTGTGATCTGGTGACTCTGGATTCCTTAATAAACTATTCTAATTGCATCTGAATTAACGAGTGCTGACCCTTATTTGGGATAGATGCTTAGGTGGTCCATGAAAGAGTAAACCTAGGGCAGGGGCATACACAGATTTCATAAGGCCACAAATCAAAATGTAGTTTTGGCCCCCCGCCACCCAGTATGTGTGCGTGAATCATTCCCAGGCAACACAGAACAAAAAACGCAACGCCCCAGGTTTCTGATAAATGTACATTTTTTTTAAACAAGAGAAATTTTAAATAAAAAGAATGTAATTAAAAAGTCACCCTTGGCCTCACCCACTTTATAGGACTTCTATGTTAGAAAAAGTGGAACAGGTGCTTCAAAAATACGGAATTCATTCTGAACATCACATTCCTCAATATATTTACACCACACAATGGGCATAAAGACATTGATAAATCTCCCCCATCCATCTCTAATCACTGATTCCCTTCAGATAATACAGTATATTACAAAACTGGCTGCTCTAGGGGGAACTTAGTGCATAGGAATTGATACAATTACCATTGACTGCAATTGAAGCTGTAATAATTACTTTGCACTAAGCTCCACCTAGTGGTGAATGCACAAAAGTGCAGTTTTTTTCATGTCAGAAGAGAATACAGAGTTTAGTGTCGGCCCACCTCCCCCTGGGCCACATAGAAATTGTGTCGTCTGCCTCCACTGAATACTATATCTCCATAATGAGATATAGTATCCCCCAAATCTTGACCTAGGCCTTTCACCCAGTTAAGCCAGTTCTCTCTGCTCTGCACTGATGAGGGGCAATCACCTCGAAACAGCTGTCTGGAGATGAGATGCTGGCTTAATTATTATCCAAGTCATGTCTCAAGGCCTGTTTAAAAGGTCAAACATTGATTTATAGGATAACTACTTTACATCTGGTGGCATCAGAGGCATCGCTTGCAAAGAGCTGGTTTGCGTATCCTCTTCCAAGAATTCCAGAGGAGCATGTCTGGCCTATAAGACTCCTCACGCCGCTTAGGCGCGCTCCATAAGGAGACATTGTATCCCCCAAATACTAACCTCCTAACATACTAACCTACTAACATGTTCTAGCAAATACTAAAGCCTCATGCACACAACCATATGTACTGTATGGTGCAGTCCGCAAATTGCAGATCCATAAAATACGGATACCATCCGCGCTGCAATCGCATTTTCTGCAGATCCTTTGACTTTAATGGGTCCGCGGTTTGTATTTTGCGGCCAAATATCGGACATATTCCTTTTGCGAAACTGACATATGGATGTAGAAAGCACTTGGATCACGGAAAAAATATATGTCTGCAAAATGTGAACTATGGACCCAATGGGTCCACAGAAAAAGTGCAGAAGGCCCACAGATCGCATCCGTATTCTGAAGATCCGTGGTTTGCAAAATGGACGTGTGCATGGGGCCTTAAAGTAACAACACTGGAGCATCTTTTCTTACATCTCTGGCATTTTCTCTGTTATTCCTCCTGGAAATGAATGACTAAATTGTTAAGTGGGTGCTGCCGTTTCCCTTGTCCGTAGGTTGTGTGCCTATACACTCTTGACACTGGCAGCACTGATTGTACATTGTAAGGCCGTGTAGGGACACACCCCGTTAGCAAGAGGAAAGGTTGACAATTGATTTATGCATTTTCATGAGGAATAACAGAGGAATGGAAAAACGCAGACTTCTATGAAAAGATTCTCCAGAATTGTTACTGAAGAAGACATGTTAGGGAGCGTCCCTATAAAGGGTTACTGTGGTTTGGCCACTTTGCCCCATGAATGCGAGGCACCAAGTTTTGTTCTGCCTTTTGGAAATCCAGTGTAATAGTTGGCTGAGCTGATAAGTTATGACATGGTTCTGTGATTTGCTGAACGTTTATTAGAAATGAATGCAAGCGTTATATAAAGTGGCCTTCACATAACATTAGAGCTGGGAGGATAATGGAACATACGTCAGTGGGGCGGACATGTATGTGTCTGGGCTGCAGGCCTTCATTACTGTGACCATCCCCTGGCCTGAAAATGTGTTTGCATAGGGAGCCATCTCCACCACAACCACAGCAATCAGAGGATCCGTCACCACCAAACTCCTCCTCGGCCTCAGTGGCTCCATTGTTGAGAATCTGTATGCCTCCCCTCGTTCTGTAAGGTGATCCTGTGGGATGGTGAGGTTCTGACGCCGTCTCGGGGGGGTGCTTGCCAATAAGACGCATGTTTATTTTATGTTTAAATATATTTTTATTTCATAGAAAACCACAGTGTTCAGCTCACCAAATTAGATTTCAAGAAATATCCCAACTGCATGGCCCGGGCAGCGTGTACGTACAGAGCAGCCTTCTGAGCCTCCGCTGTTTACCCTGGAAGGGGTTTACTGAAAGTGAGAACATGTTCTCAGTATTTCTCTGGCCGCCCCATGGAATAGGCCCAGGGCGCTGGGGAATAGATGCTACCTCGCACACTGCTGCCTGTGTAAATCCACTATTGCCAGCGCCCTCCTGCGCACAGCGTGGCGAGTGGTTGCGATGGCATGGACCCAAATCTGACTGAAGTGGCTTCTGTGCCAAGGAAGGAAAACGATTCCAAATCCCAGAGATGCAATATTGTTTCTTTATTTACAGGAAATATGTTGAAAGTTTACATGGGTAAACAGTATAATGCAGGATGTGCCCACTTTGCCACCTGATTGGATTTTTATTTAGGAAAATAGCTTTTTTTGGCAGACTTTATGGACCACCTCACAGGGGCTTAAGGAAGACTCCAGTAGAAATGATTTTCCTATTATATAGAAGGTAATCCTTCCGGATCGAATAATTTGTTTCATCTTTTGGGTTGCTAGGCAAAATACCTGTATATGTTAGAGGTGTTGCCTAGCAACAGGTGCTGCAGTCAGTGGGTGACTACACCAGAGCATATCACTACTGTCACCTGTCATTCTGTAGAAGTGCTGGTGGTGGCTTCAAGTCTGCTCATGCACACTGACGTAAGTGCTCAGTGCCCATGCTGCATGGGCACCAGCCATGTCCATCCGTATCACGGATTCGGACCCATTGACTTGAATAGATCCGTGATCTGCAACATATGGCCAAAGGTAGAATATGTTATATCTTTTTTTGCGGTGTGCAGAGGCATGGATCAGAAGCCCACAGAAGCGCTTCGTGGTGCTTCCGGAGGCTTCCGATCCATCCTATCTTCAATCGTATCTGGCGGATGCGGACCCATTCAAGTCAATGGATCCGAATCCTTGATACGGAGTGCACACGGCCAGTGCCCTTATATTGCAGACTGGTGGTTTACGTTCCGCAATATAGGCACTGAGCCCTCATGAACATGACTGTAGCTTTTTTGCGGTCCGTATACGGAAACGGTCTGTGTGAATCTGCCTTTTTTCTTCTTGGACCAATTGACTTCAATGGGTCCTCTATTTGCAGACATAGTCTATCGTTTTGCTGAACAGACATACTGATACAGAAAGCACATGGATGAATTGTGTGCCTTCTGCATTCACATGTCAGTTACGCAAAAAGATAGAGCATGTCCTATACTTGTCCGTAAAAAACCTGACCATGGACCCATTTAAGTCAATAGGTCCAGCACACGGGCCACTTCCAAGTTCTGCGAATCTACGATTTGTGGACCGCATTCCTCCTCCTCCTCATCCTCCAAAACTGTGCCCTGGCTGGGCAGTTGGGTACCTGGCTGCTTTTGGTGCAGGAACCCACCCTCTAAGCCACCTGAGGACGACTGGCCTGAAAACCATGGGAATGATCCCTGTTCCTCCTCCTCTTCCTCCTGTGCCACATCCTCAGCCATCATCGCCCGAAGCGTTTTTTCAAGAAGGCATAGAAGTGGGATAGTAACGCTGAGGACGGCGTCATCAGCGCTGGCTATGTTGGTGCATTACTCGAAACAGCGCAAAACGGCACACATGTCCCTCATGGAGGCCCGCTTGTTGGTGGTGGAGTGGTACTGTTCCGCAGAGAGACTCACCCTTGCGTGCTGCAGCTGAAACTCCACTATCGCCTGGTGCTGCTCGCAGTCTCCAGCATGTGTAAGGTGGAGTTCCACCTTGTGGGTACGTCGCATATGAAGCGGTCAGCAGGAAGGCTGAAGTTACACTGCAGCACAGACAGGCGAGCAGCAACAGGGTGAGAACGCGGAAAGTGCGCACAGACGGCCCACACTTTCTGCAGCAGCTCTGACATATAGGGGTAATTTTTCAGGAACCTCTGCACCACCAAGTTCAGCACATGTGCCAGACAAGGGATGTGTCAAACCGGCTAGGCCCAGAGCTTCTACGAGAGTTCACCTGTTGTTGCATACCACCAGGTCGGGCTTGAGGCTCAGCAGCACCAACCACTCATCAGTCTGTTCTTCCATGCCCGCCCACAGCTCCTGCGTGGTGTGGGGTCTTTCCCCCAAACATATGAGTTTCAGAACAGCCTGCTGTAGTTTCCCCTTGGCTGTGCTGAGGTTGGTGGTGCAGGTATTATGCTGACCGGATCAGGAGGCAATAGAGTAGGAATCGAAGGAGTAGGAGGCAACAGGAGGCACTGAGAAATGGCCAGCAATCCTCGATGGCAGTAGGACATGCACCAAACTGCTTTCCGCCTCAGGCAAAGCTGGCACTACGTTTACCCAGTGGGCTATTAGAGAGATATAATGTCCCTGCCTGTACTTACTGGTCCACGTGTCGGTGGTTATGTGGACCTTGCCACTGATGGCGTTGCGCAGCGCACAACTGATTTTGTCCGCCACTTGTTTGTGCAGGGATGGCCATCATCGGGAAACCACGTACTGTGGGATGGCCACCACCATAACGTTTTTAAAAGTGTCCGTCTCCACCAGACGGAAGGCCAGGAATTTTAAAATGTTGGCATTTAGGTCCAGGGCTTGGGGTGGGTAGAGGGGTACTTCCTCTTTCTTTCCAGTGTTTGGAGGATGGACAGCAGAAATTCCATGGGACGGTGTGAAGATGCTCGGTGACACTGCTGATGTTGGTGGTGTTGCTGTCACATCCTCTCTTTGCGGGAGCCATGTGGCCATGTTGCTTAAGAGGGGGAGGAAGAGGCAAAGACTGCAGCAGAAGAGGGAGCAGGAGGAGCCTCAGATCTTTTGTGGTTTTTCAGGTGTCTACTGCAGCTTGTGCTTTGCAATTAGATGCCTGGTCATGCAGGTGATGCTCAGGTTGAGAATATTTATGCCTTGCTCTAGGCTCTGACTGCACAGCGTGCAAACCATCCATGTCTTGTCGTCAGCACATTGCCTGAAGAACTAACATGCCAAGGAATTCATTTGAGCTGGCTTTGGTGTGCTCAGCATCTCCAAAAAAATGGCTTTATGTTACCCACAGAATTAACAGACAGATTAACTATTGTATTTCTGTGTCACGGATGCAAAGGAGGTGTATCTCGCCCCAAAAAATGGGTTTATGTCACGCAGAGAATTAACAGATAAATTTACTATTGTATTTCCGTGTCACGGGTGCAAAGGAGGGGTATCTCACCCCAAAAATGGCTATAGGTCACACACAGAACCTGGATCCTTATTGCAGACTGCACACACAGCGTTTTTGAAGACTGTACCCAGAGCCTTATTGCAGACTACAACCAAAGACTTATTGCCTAACACTGTCCCTCACTTGAGCTGTGTCCTGTCCCTACACTAGTTAGAGCAGAATGGCGGTGCCATGCATGAGCCGACATTTATGCTGGCCCGGGTCACGTGCTGTGCTGGCCAATCACAGCCATGCCAATACTAGGCATGACTTGATGGCTTTAAAGTGCCCACCGCTAAAAAGCTTGTTGATTGGCTGTACTGTCTGGCTGACGCGGTCTGCTACATACTCCTTCACCATCTTCCAAAACTTTTCCCTCCTTGTGACACTAGGCCGTGCATCAGGGTGAGGGTGCTGGCGGGGCGTTGTCAGCTGATAATTTTTGGAGCAATTTTTCCTAGTATTGCACCATTTTGCTAGTCCTCTCAACCACAGGAATGAGAGATGAGAAGTTCTCTTTGTAGCGGGGGTCGAGAAGGGTGAACAACCAATCGGTGTTGGACAAAATACGTATAACGCAAGGGTCATGGGAAAGGCAACATAACATAAAGTCAGCCATGAGTCCCAACAGACAAGACTTCGCTGTCCTCATCAGGAGGATAACTCTCAATCTCCTCATTCTCTTCCTCCTCTTCGGCCCATCCACGCTGAACAGATGGAATAAACCTGCTATGGGTAATACCCTCTGTAGCGGAGGCAACCGTCTCCTGCTCCTCCTCATCATCATCATCCAATTCGCGATGAGAAGATGAACTGAGGGTGGTCTGGCTATCACCCTGTGTACTGTCTTTGCCCATTTTCACCTCTTCTACATGTAAAGCGTCCACCTTCATTGTGAGCAGCGAGCATTTCAGTAGACACAGAAGTGGGATGTTACGCTGATAATAGCGGCATCGCCGCTCACCATCTGTGTTGATTTGTCAAAGTTGCGTAAAACTTCACAGAGGTCAGACATCCATGCCCACTCTTTGCTTGTGAAGAGCGGAAGCTGACTGGAAAGGCGAGGAACATATTGCAGCTAGTATTCCACTACTGCCCTCTGCTGCTCACAAAGCCTGGCCAACATGTGGAACGTGGAGTTCCAGAGCGTGCTCATGTCGCACAACGGTTGGTGAGTTGGCAATTGCAAGCGCTGCTGCAGCATTGCCAGACTGGCGGCAGCTGTAGATGACTTTCAGAAATGGGCACACACGCGGCGCATCTTCACCAGTAGCTCAGGCAAATTGGGGTAGGTTTTGAGAAACCGCTGAACCACTAAGTTGAACACTTGGGCTAGGCATGGTATGTGTGTGAGCTTGCCGAGCTCCAAAGCCACCACCAAGTTACGTCCATTCATCAGACACAACCATGCTTGGTTGTAGGTTGAGTGGCGAGAGCCACATCTCAGTCTGGTCCCTTATACCCTGCCACAGCTCTGCGGCGGTGTGGTGTTTGTCACCTAAGCAAATTAGTTTCAGCACAGCCTGTTGCCGCTCCCTCACTGCAGTGCTACACTGCTTCCAGCTACTGACTGGTGCTGCAAGATGAGAATTCAGAGGTGGAAGTGGAGAAGGAGACGGGGGGGGGGGGGGGGAGGGGGGTTGCAGCCACTAATGTAGGTGGTGGCGGAAATCCTGATGGAAGTAGGGTCTGCAATTCTTGGCGTCGGTAGCACCTGTGCCATCCCAGGGTATGACTCGCTCCTGGCCTTCACAACGTTCAGAAAACCGACCAGAAGGAGTGAGTCAAATCTATTACAAATAATACTAATAGTACTAGAATAGTCCAAAAATAGCATAATTTTATTAGAAAATCACAAGAGGACACATGATTAACACAAGTCGCACAAAGACAATTGATACAGGTCACAATACATTAAAAACCAAGGGGACCGATGGTGAACTGCCGGTACATATGAATAAAGTGCATGTGCATAAAACTTTCCAATTGGTCATCAATAAAAGGATATGTAATATCCACACACTATGGCTCAAAACTAACATCAATTACCTAAATGCATTATTTGTACAACAGATGCCAAAAAGTGGACGTGGTAATACACACCATATTTGGCTAACTGAGGCAATGAGGTAAATAGAGTTGTAACCAGCACATAGAAAAAATACTGACCACACAATTATGGTATACCGTACAGCAACACTACCGGTTCACTCCCCAACGCACGTTTCGCGTACAGCTTTTTCAAGGGGTACCTAGTGTGCTGTCAGGGAAATGTAGCGTCCCTGGCCAAAAGCACTTGTCCATGTGTCAGTCGTTAAGTGCACCTTCCCAATAACTGCGTTGGTCAGGGCACGGGTGATGTTATGGGACACATGCTGGTGTAAGGCGGGGACGGCACGCTGGGAAAAATAGTGGCGGCTGCGGACTGAGTAACGAGGGACGGCCGCCACCATCAGTGTCTACAAGTCTAAATGGCAATATTTCCAAGGCCAGGAATTTGGAAAGGTGCGCATTTAGAGCTATGGCCTGTGGGTGGGTGGCTTGGTATTTGCTCTTTCGTTCAAAGGCCTAGGGTATGGACATCTGTACGCTGCCCTGGGACACAGAAGTGGATGTGCTAGCAGATGGTGCTTGCAAAGGTTCAGGGCGGGAGGCATCCGGGCCTGCGTCTTTGACAGGGGATTGGCCAGCACGTAACACAGGGGAAGAGGGGGCAGCGGTGTGACCCGCAGACACTGATTGTGGACCCAGGCGTTCTTGTCTCACAACAGTTGGTGAGTTGGCAATTGCAAGCGCTGCTGCAGAGTTGCCAGACTGGCGGCAGCTGTAGATGACACTATTTTTCCCAGCGTGCCGTCCCCCTGCTTTTGGCCAGGGACGCTACATTTCCCTGACAGCACACTGGGTACCCCTTGAAAAAGCTGTACGCAAAACGTGCGTTGGGGAGTGGACCGGTGGTGTTGCTGTACGGTATACCATAATTGTAGTGCTTTGATGCCATGTGGCAGAATACGCCCCTGCTCATTTTGGTACGGCACAGGTTGCAAATGACAATTATGGAACACCTACCCCTTGGCAAGGGAGATTGCTGCAAGGGGGTGCTTCGGGGAACAGTTGCGGGCCTGTTTGCCTGTTTCCCTTATGCCACCCCACTGCCTCTTCTAGCCTGTTGTGGTGCTGCGGATCCCTCCCTCTCTGTACTGCAGTTCTCGCTCGGCTTGCCACCTTCCCAGATTGGGTCAGTGATTTCATTGTCCACCACATCCTCTTCCACTTCCTCACTCTGGTCATCCTCCTGACTTGTTGACCTAACAAGAACCTCACTTACTGACAACTGTGTCTTATCCTCATCATCAAACTCTTGAGTCACTAATTGCCGTTGACTTATTGGCAACTGTCTCTCATCATCATCATCCACCTTGTAAAACACTAATTGCCATTCCCCACCGTCATCTTCTTGTGACTGTGAATGCTCAAGAGTTTGGGAATCAGTGCACAAGATCTCCTAATGTCCCTCTTCAAGCGGGCTTGGCGAGAGGCCCAAATCAAGGAATGGCGCTGAAAAGAGCTCCTCGGAATATCCAAGTGTGGGATCACTTGTTTGCCAAGGCTCTCCATAGTGGGAGGAAGGAGGATCAGGGTGAGGATTCTATTGACCAGACTCTTGGCTACTGAGACTGGACTTTGTGGAAGACAGGGTGGTGCTTAACCGACTTGAAGTATCTGTTGCAATCCAACTGACCACCTGGTCGCACTGGTGTAACTTCGAAAGTGGTGTCCTGCGCCACCCTGCAAACTAGGACTTAAAGCTAGGTATCGCGTATGAGTGTGTTTCTTGTGCTCTGGCAGGAGGCACAGTTTCACCGCACCCAGGGCCACGGCCTCTGCGTGCACCATCAGCAGCATGGCCACTTCCCCGTCCCTTACTGCTCTCCTTGAGCATAATAAATTGTATATATGCTTGCAAGTATGTCACACGTACAGTGTTGGTGTATGCACAAATAAATTAGACTGATTGTCAAAGATATTTAGAATGCACAAACGTTATATAGTAGATGTAGCGCAGGTAATGTCGCTCTCACCAGCGGGGAAAAAAATTGTCTGACTGTCATAGATATTTAGGATGCGCAAACGTTATACAGGAGATGTAGCGCAGGTAATGTCGCTGTCACCAGTGGGAAAAAATTAGACTGAATGTCACAGATATTTAGTAATGCGCAAACTTTATACAGGAGATGTAACTCAGGTAATGTCGCTGTCTCCAGCGGCAAAAAAATTAGACTGAATGTCACAGATATTTAGGATGCGCAAACGTTATACAGGAGATGTAGTGCAGGTAATTTAGCTGTCACCAGCGGGGGAAAAATTTGACTGAATGCCACAGATACAGTATTTAGGATGCGCAGATGTTATACAGGAGCTGTAGCGCAGGTAATGTCGCTGTCACCAGCAGCGAAAAAATTGCACTGAATGTCACAGATATTTAGGATGCGCAAAATTTATACAGGAGATGTAGCGCAGGTAATGTCGCTGTCACCAACAGGGAAAAAATTTGACTGAATGTCACAGATATTTTGGATGCACAAACGTTATAAAGGAGATGTAGCGCAGGTAATGTCGCTGTCACCAGCAGCGAAAAAATTTGACTGAATGTCACAGATTCAGTATTTAGGATGCACAAACGTTATACAGGAGCTGTAGCGTAGGTAATGTCGCTGTCACCAGCGGTGAAAAAATTTGACTGAATGTCACAAATATTTTGGATGCGCAAACTTTATACAGGAGATGTAGCGCAGGTAATTTCGCTGTCACCAGCAGGGAAAAAATTTGACTGAATGTCACAGATACTGTATTTAGGATGCACAAATGTTATTCAGGAGCTGTAGCGCAGGTAATGTTGCTGTCACCAGCGGCGAAAAAATGACACTGAATGTCACAGATATTTAAGATGCGCAAACGTTATACAAGAGATGTAGCACAGGTAATGTCGCTGTCACCAACAGGGAAAAAATTTGACTGAATGTCACTGATATTTAGGATGCGCAAACGTTATAAAGGAGATGTAGCGCAGGTAAGGTCGCTGTCACCAGGGGCAAAAAAGTTAGACTGAATGTCACAGATATTTAGGATGGGCAAACGTTATACAGGAGATGTAGTGCAGGTAATGTCGCTGTCACCAGCGGCAACAAATTTTGACTGAATGTCACAGATATTTAGGTTGCGCAAATGTTGTACAGGAGATGTAGCGCAGGTAATGTCGCTGTCATCAGCGGTGAAAAAATTAGACTGAATGTCACAGATATTTAGGATGCGCAAACGTTATAAAGGAGATGTAGCGCAGGTAATGTCGCTGTCACCAGGGGCAAAAAAGTTAGACTGAATGTCACAGATATTTAGGATGGGCAAACATTATACAGGAGATGTAGCGCAGGTAATGTCGCTGTCACGAGCGGCAAAAATTTTTGACTGGATGTCACAGATATTTAGGATGTGCAAACGTTATACAGGAGATGTAGTGTAGGTAATGTCGCTGTCACCAGCGGTGAAAAAATTAGACTGAATGTCACAGATATTTAGGATGCACAAATGTTATACAGGAGATGTAGTGCAGGTAATGTCTCTGTCACCAGCGGCAAAAAAATTAGACACTGAATGTCACAGATACAGTATTTAGGATGAGCAAACGTTATACAGGAGCTGTAACGCAGGTAATGTCGCTGTCACCAGCAGCAAAAAAATTTGACTGAATGTCACAGATATTTAGGATGCACAAACATTATACAGGAGATGTATTGCAGGTAATGTCGCTGTCACCAGCGGCAAAAAAATTTGACTGAATGTCACAGATATTTAGGATGCACAAATGTTATACAGGAGATGTAGTGCAGGTAATGTCGCTGTCACCAGCGGTGAAAAAATTAGACACTGAATGTCACAGATACAGTATTTAGGATGAGCAAACGTTATACAGGAGCTGTAGCGCAGGCAATGCATAGGGCTGGCTTCCCCAGTCTACTCCCTGGCAAAATAAGGGTTTGATGCTGAGGAAAGGTCTGAGCTAGCTGTCCCTCTCTCTCTCTCTCTCTTAGAAGACTCGTACCCTGGCCAAAGGCTGGTGAGCCAAGGTCTATGGCAGAGTATCCCCGTCTCAGCGTCTTCTTCTGGTCACTCAATGGTGAAGTGATTGTTACAATGTTACAACTTTCATCTCTCATAGACTTGCATTAGAACTTCAAGAATGCCTAATGGCAATGTTACAGCAGTTTTTCCAGACAAAAACAAGTCTTCAGACACAATATCATAGCTAAACCAGACATCCAAAAGTCTGGTCTGGTTTTGGTGGTAAACTGTCACCGGGATTTTGTGTATAGAGCTGAGGACATGGGTTTTTAGATGGCCGCTAGCACATCTGCAATACCCAGTCCCTATAGCTCTCTGTGCTTTTATTGTGTAAAAAAAATGATTTCATACATATGCAAATTAACCTGAGATGAGTCCTGTCCCTGAGATGAGTCCAGCATGAAGGAGCCCAGCACCGCCCCGCACCCTCAGAATCTCCTCCTTGCTCCCCGACGTCAGAAAGCTAGAGCGCCGTAACCTCGCGATGCGCGAGCTATCGCATGCGCAGTTCGTTCCCTGAGGCTGATGCAAGCACAAGGAAGGAACACTAAGACGACACTGCGCATGCGCTAGCTCACGCATTGCAAGTTTACGGTGCTCTAGCTTCCTGACGTCGGGGAGCAAGGAGGAGATTCTGAGGATGCGGGGCGGTGCTGGGCTCCTTCTCGCTGGACTCATCTCAGGGACAGGACTCATCTCAGGTTCATTTGCATATGTATAAAAAAATAAAAAATTTCCACAATAAAAGCACACAGAGCTATGGGGACTGGATATTGCCGATGTGCTAGCAGCCATCTAGCAACCCATGTCCTCAGCTCTATACACAAAATCCCGGTGACAGGTTCCCTTTAAAATGTTTTTCAAGTTTAAAAATTGATGGTCGAAAGTTATTCAATGAAGTCTTGCGTGACTTCGGAGATAACGAATTTCACCTCGCTGGAGCCCATACATTTGAATGCTGTACGAAGATGGATCTCCATACAGCATTCAAGCAAAGTTTTGACGGAAGTGACTTCGGATCTATGATCCGATGTGTGCTTAACTCAGGCTCCATTCACATGTCCGCAACATGTTTTGCGGATCCACGGATCCGCAAAACACGGACAGCGGCAATGTGCGTTTCGCATTTTGCAGACCGCATATTGCCGACGCTAATAGAATATGCCTGTTCTTGTCCGCAATTGCCTGTTCTTGTCCGAAGTGACTTCGGATCTATGATCCGATGTGCGCTTCACTCAGGCTCCATTCACATGTCCGCAACGTGTTTTGCGGATCCACGGATCCGCAAAACACGGACAGCAGCAATGTGCGTTTCGTATTTTGCGGACTGCATATTGCCGGCGCTAATAGAATATGCCTGTTCTTGTCCGCAATTGTTCTTGTCCGCAATTTTTTGCGGAATCGAAGTGTGAACGCTGAAGTGCGCATCCGCAATTCCGTGTCCGGGCATCACATCGTGCTGCCCCATAGAAATGAATGGGTCCGCAATTCCGGATGTGTGAATGGAGCCTTAGTAAACAAGTCTGGGTTTTTCTCTCCAAAACATGCTCATCTTTAAACCGTATGGTAGTTCTGGAAGATTACCAGCTTCTCATTATTGACTAGAAAGTCAACAAAAGTTTCTGAGAGTTCATTAACCCTTTCTACATTGCTGTGCAAATACAGAGCAAATGAACAGGATATAAATCGCAACATACATATAAAATGCAGTATAAGTCAATGCAAGTTAACCCTTTAAAGTTAAATAAAGTGAGGAGTTGATAACTTTCCATGGGGGAAACAGTGGCAAATGTCCACAAATGTTCAGACTTTAACCCCTTGAGGACATGTGGCGTACATGTATGTAATTTCTGTCCGGGACTTAAAGACCCGTGACGTACATGTACTTCATGGTGATTGGGCGGGTGCAGGAGCCCGATCAGCTACAGTGGTCCGGCAGTCACTGATAGCTGGACCCCTGCTGCATGCCCCAGCATCGGTGAAATCACTGATGCCGGTGCATTAACCCTTGATTTGCTGCGGTCAGCGCTGACAGCGGCACTTGCGTTGTCGGGTGGGGATCGGCGCTGCCATCGGGTCCATGTGCTGCTGTGACGGGGACCCGATGGCATGGAAGGTAGCGTGATGCCTTCCTTAGGCATCGGGGCTGCCTTCCGGGGAGAGCCTGTGAGGAAGCTGTATATGTAATAGACACTGTATTACACTTACAGCCAATGCATTCCAATACAGAAGTATTGGAATGCATTGTAAAGGGGATCAGACCCCCAAAAGTCCCAAAGTGGGGCAAAAAAATAAGGTGAAAAAAAAGTTGAAAAAATAAAGTCCCCCCAGAAAAAATTACGTAATTTTCCCCAAATAAGTAAAAAAAAATAAAAAATAGGGAAAACATTAGGTATCGCTGCATCCGTATTGACTAGCGCTATAAACATATCACATGACCTAACCCCTCAGATAAACACAGTCAAAAAATAAAATAAAAACTGTGCTAAATAAACAATTTTTTTGTCACCTTACATCACTAAAAGTACAACATCAATCAATCAAAATGGTGTATGCCCGCCAAAAAGGTACTAATCTAACCGTCAACTCATCCCGCAAAAAATAAGCCCCTACCTAAGACAATCGCCCAAAAAATAAAAAAACTATGGCTCAGAGTATGGAGACACTAAAACATAGTTTTTTTTGTTTTAAAAATGCTGTTATTATGTAAAACATATTAGGTATTGCCACATCCGTAAGAACCTGCTCTATAAAAACATTGCATGACCTAATCCCTCAGGTGAACACCGAATAAAAAAAAACGGTGTAAAAAAACGTTTTTTGTCACAAAAAGTGTAATAGCAAGCGATGAAAAATATGCACCCCAAAATAGTGGCAATCAAACCGTCATCTCATCCCGCAAAAATGAACTCCTACCTAAGACAGTCGCCCAAAAACTGAAAAAACTATGGCTCTCAGAATATAGAGACACTAAAACATGATTTTTTTTTGTTTAAAAAATTATATTATTGTGTAAAACTTAAATAAATAAATAAGGTATACATATTAGGTATTGCCACGTCCATAACGACCGGCTCTATAAAAATATCACATGACCTAATCCCTCAGGTGAACAGCGTAAAAATTTTAATTAAAAACTGTGTAAAAAAGCCATTTTTGTCACCTTACATCACAAAAAGTGTAATAGCAAGCAATCAAAGAGTCATATGAACCCCAAAATAGTGCCAATTAAACCGTCATCTCATCCCACAAAAATCATACCCTACCTAAGATAATCACCCAAAAACGTAAAAAACTATGGCTCTCAGACTATGGAAACACTAAAACATGTTTTTTTTGTTTCAAAAATGAAATCATTGTGTAAAACTTACATAAATAAAAGTTTCATAGACATATTAGGTATCGCCATGTCCGTAATAACCTGCTCTATAAAAATATCACATGACCTAACACCTTAGATGAATACCGTAAAAAATAAAAGCGGTGTAAAATAAGACATTTTTGTTACCTTACATCACAAAAAGTATAATAGCAAGCGATCAAAAAGTCATATGCACCCTATAATAGTACCAATCAAACCGACATCTCATCCCCAAAAAAATTAGCCCCTACACAAGACAGTCGCCCAAAAATTAAATAAAACTATGGCTTTCAGAATGTGGAGACACTAAAAAAATAATTTTTTTTTCAAAAATGCTTTGTTATGTAAAACTGAAACAAACAATAAAAAAAGTATTACTCTCCTCCTCTCTCCTTTTCCACTGCGGCTGCGCTGTCAAATTCGTAGCGGGAACAGTGGAAAAGGAGAGAGGAGGAGAGTAAACGGGTGGGCAGAGGCACACGGAGGGCAGGGTTATGAGCCGTTGAAGAGGTGCTGCCTGGGGCTCGGATGATTGAGACGCCGCCCTGGGCACTTGAGAGGGCGCATTTACAGAATCTTAAAAGTTCATTTTTGGCTGAAAGAAAACTCCATTAGATACAACAAAGGTACCGTTTTTAAGTTCTCGGTGGCACATATAACGCTACTTGATCAGTCTAATATGCTCAAATGTGGTGACAGACTCCCTTTAAAAAAATATAAAAAAATTATATCTTTTTTACTCAATTTTACCACTATCATAAAGTACAATATGTGACGAGAAAACATTCTCAGAATGGCCTGGATAAGTTAAAGTGTTTTAAAGTTATCACCACAAAAAGTGACATGTCAGATTTGAAAAAAAATGGCCTGGTCCTTAAGGTGAAAAATGGCAGGGTCCTGAAGGGGTTAAAGTATCCCTGCTCCAGGGCACTACACATGTTATCAGTACAGACTAAATGGTAAAACACTGCGTAAGGCCCCATGCACACGGCCGTTGTTCACGGCCGTGTGCGGGCCGTGGAACCGCGGCCTGGATCCCTTCCTGTGAGCTGGAGCGCACGGCGTCACTGGTTGCTATGACGCCGTGCGCCCCCTGCTGCCGGCACAGTACAGTAATACACTGGTATAGATCATACCAGTGTATTACTGTATTGCGGCGGCAGCAGGGAGCGCACGGCGTCATAGCAACCAGTGACGCCGTGCGCTCCAGCTCACAGGAAGGGATCCAGGCCGCGGTTCCACGGCCCGCACACGGCCGTGAACAACGGCCGTGTGCATGGGGCCTAACACTGACATGGAACAGGACTTAGGGATTTTAGATGACATTAAACCTAACTATAACAACCAGGCAGCTGCTGGCAAGGCCAATAAGATAATGGGTTGCATCAAAAGTGGCATACTGTAGATGCCCATGACGTGAACATAGTCCTGCCACTTTACAAATCACTAGTGAACAAAATCGACATTCAATAGCTGGAGCGGGTTCAGAAGAGGGCAACTAAAGTAATAACTGGAATGGGGCAACTACAGTACCCAGAAAGATTATCAAAATTAGGGCTATTCAGTTTAGAAAAAAGACGACTGAGGGGAGATCTAATTACTATGTATAAATATATCAGGGGTCAGTACAGAGATCTCTCCCATCATCTATTTATCCCCATAACTGTGACTGTGACGAGGGGACATCCTCTGCGTCTGGAGGAAAGAAGGTTTGTACACAAACATAGAGGAGGATTCTTTACGGTAAGAGCAGTGAGACTATGGAGCTCTCTGCCTGAGGAGGTGGTGATGGTGAGTACAATAAAGGAATTCAAGAGGGGCCTGGATGTATTTCTGGAGTGTAATAATATTACAGGCTATAGCTACTAGAGAGTGGTCGTTGATCTGGGGAGTTATCTGATTGGAGTTGGGAAGGATTTTTTCCCCCCTAAAACTAGGAATATTGGCTTCTATCTCATGAGGTTCTTTGCCTTACTCTGAATCAAGTTTGCTGGATAACAGGCTGAACTGGATGGATGACAAAATATATGTGCAGCAATGCACAACATGTACAACATGGAAAGGTTCTCCATTGCTAAAAAACATTCTTTTTCACTGAAGTTTGTGTAATAGCAACGGCACCAATAGAGGCAATGTTCTTAGCATGTGACCCCCTTGGAGTGGTCATTACAGGCATATTTAAGAACTAATGATACATAACAGTGTTGTCGTGCATTACATTGGGACGTAGACAGGTCACACCAGTCTCACAAACATTGCATGAACTGCCTGGATCAGGTCAGTGAATCTACCGTTTACTCATAATTTGGATTTTATTCTGGGAAAGTTGCTGAAAACATCAGTCTCATTCAAATGACCATAAAACTTGTATTTCTTCTAAAAGTTTCAGTTTAAAGGAAACCTTATATTAAGAAATGCGGTGCAATCTTCAGGCAGCAGGTTATAGAGCAGGAGGAGCTGAGCAGATTAACATATAGTTTTATACTCAAAAATTCAGTAAAACTTGTAAGTTATTCATTTAAATCTCTGCTTTTTCTGGGTTTATGAGTCACGTGGGCACCCTTATGAGTGACCGGCAGCTAAGTCTGCATGCCTTAACGTTGTGTGCCAGCCCATAGGGCGAGATGTAGGGGGTGGCTAGGATGAAAGTTGTGGCTGAGACAATGAGGGTGGTTATAGTCCTTATAGTGTCTAATCCCTGATGTGCATGAGTGAATGGAAGGGTGCAACCCTTCTTCCTCTTGGGGCACACCCTGGACTTTTGGGTTCTCCTGTCATGTGGTGGCTGGTGTGCCCTTGATTTTAGAATGAGCAATGAGATGCAATGCAGTAGAACAGGAGGTGGGTGATAGTGATGTGGTATAGAGACTGCAGACCAGGTCTTTCTTTTACTGAATAGATGATTCACAGTACAAATACATACAGCGGGCACAGGCCTGAAGTATTTCACAGGGTAGTTTTTTTTCCTCAAAAGGCTGTATATAAAGAAGGTGGTAATGATGGTAGTAGTCCCCCCTGAGCCTCTGTCTATAAAAACCAGCACTCTTCCTAAATCATCAAGAGCATGCCATTCCTCAATATCTCACTGCAATACCCAGCCATGGGATGCAGTCTTATATCGGATGTCCAGTCCTACTCAGTAGTGTGGCAGGCACCAGAAAAAATAAACCCCAATCACGGGCAGTAAAGTCTAAAGCAAAATGCTCACTTTACCTTTACTAATTTAGTCCAAGCATAGCCTTTTTGGTCCTCAACCATCTGCAAGACTCAATACTTCTTTCAGTAGTTCTCAGCAAAGTTGTTCTTTCTGGCAGCTTTCACTCACAGGAATGATGTTTCCCTGGAGAAGAATCTGTCTTGGTCTACATGTCAGGGGCACACACCAAGCAAGTCTTTTCTCTAGTTTGCTTGCTAGCAGATTCTCTACTCTAACCAGGAGAAAATGGGACCAGCCCATTAGCTGACAACAGTAACTATGAAACTTCTAGTTAACTATTTCCTACCTATACATAGCCTTACAAACCATATCACCTCACAATCAATATCACAGTGAAAACTTTAACCACTTTATAAATGAACCACAACGTTTAAGCAGTGAAACTGGCATTAACCTTTTAGCAAGGAAACGGGTATAAACCTGTTAGCAGTACCCCAGTGATTCGCTGCACTAATGTACAGTGAAAGCTGTCAATCAGTGAGGAGAACCCCCCCCCCCCACATACACATGACTCCTAAGCATAGAAAGAGCAGAGGTCTAATGAATTACAAGTGTTACTGAATCTTTTATAATAAGAATACACTCCTCAGCGTTGAAATTGCAACATCAAGAAGGAAACGTTGTGGTATTATAGAAATCACAGGATCGATACACATGCATAAAAATGAAAACACAATATTCAAAACATGTTGATTTCTTCAGTATCAAGGAATAATTGTAAATGGTTGTCTGAGAAATGGTTAATGGTTGTCTGAGGAATTTTGTGCCACGCTGAATGCATTTAGGCACGCAAATCATCAAGATCTGATGCTGGCAACTCCCTTTGCAATTGCTGACCAATGACTTATCAGATGTGGTCAATGGAAGACAAGTCCGGAGATTCTGCAGGCCATCATAGCACATTTAGGCCACTCAAGCTGCTCACAGTAGCATGAGTAACAAGTGGCCTGATATTGTCCAGTTGAAAAACAGCTTCTGGGACACTTTGGAGAAATGACCGTACTACTGGCTCCACAATCAAATTTATGTAATGCTGAGCTGTTATTGTTCTTGAAATTAAGACTAGAGGGTCCGGCTACCATACATTATGCCACCCAACAGCATAATCTCAAGAGTAGTATTTTCACTTGTGAAGGCCTCTTCATGGCGTTGTTATGTTATTCCCACATATTTAGTTTTTTTTCACTGATCAAAAAAAATTCTATTGATAATCAGAATAACAATGACTTAATTCCAGATATGGACGAAATACAAGAGGCCGGATATCTAAACAGAACTTGGACTAGAAGGTTTTACATTATATAATGTCTTTGACTAGAATCTTTTTATAAATACCAGTGGGATGTTCAAGGTTATCACCTCTCCTCGGTGGTGTATCTGTTATACAAGGACACAGTAAATCAGGCCTAGGAGCCAGTTGGCAGCGGAGATTTGGGCAGACCCTGTGTTTTGGTTCTTGTTTCATCTCTACATTTTAGATTTTGTTTAGGCTCAACTTTTTTACCAGAGGTTTTTATTTGACTTTGGGTTCTGATGAGCTAAAATTAGAGCAGGACATAAAAAATAAAGTTATAGTGTAAGGCTGACCATACAAAATTACCATATACTATATCTGCTGAATATGCGTGTGTTTGAAAAGTACAGAGGAGATAATTGGGCTGCTGGACATCAGCAGCTAAAACTGATAGGTCCTCCTCAAGGAGTTGTATCTAAGTTTCGAACTGTGTAAGCACACTTAAACCCCTGATCACACATCATTCAGTATAAAATATTGGGCCCTATTCTCTTCAATATATTTATTAATGATCTTGTAGAAGGCTTGCATAGTAAAGTATCAATTTTCGCAGATGACACTAAACTGTGTAAAGTAATTACACTGATGAGGACAGTATACTACTACAGAGCGATCTGGATAGATTAGAGGCTTGGGCAGATAAGTGGCAGATGAGGTTTAACACTGACAAATGTAAGGTTATGCACATGGGAAGGAATAATGCAAGTCACCCGCACATACTAAATGGCAAAACACCCGGTAACACTGACATGGAAAAGGATCTAGAAATTTTAATAAACAGCAAACTAAGATGCAAAAAAACTGTGTCAGGCAGCTGCTGGCAAGGCCAATAAGATAATGGTTTTACTTTTTAGAATTAGTGATTTTTAAAAATACCTTTATTAGTGATTATCTGGGTATAGGTATGTATATACCAACAGAGTGTGCTACAATTTCACAAGAATTTGTATATATATCTTTCTTATGACCGGGGAGTAGTAGCCCCTACACATAACATTTACTAGTGATACAATACGTCAGTAGGTTTAGGAAGTTCGAGGATCCAGTCAAATTATTAATAAAGATAATAGATAGTAGTGAGACAAGGTCTGAGAGAAGGGGCAGGGCAGACAAACTGCTTACCCTACAAGGCCCTCAAAAGACTGCTCAGCCCAGGGTGACCCCCTGATGGTGGAGGTTCCCTGTCCCCGAACCTAAAAACTAAACAAATCCCTAGGTTGACCCTAGCCAGGGAAAAATATTATAATAACGATAAATCAGGAATGGAGGGTGGTTAAGTATAGATGGGGTCACCACCTACCCCTTCCAGAGGATTAGAAAAATAGGGATGAGATTCACAATTATATTATAGGAGTGAGAGAGAGTTTCAGATAATACGGAAATCACCATCCCACTCACAAGTACAATACGCACGTTTTTAAATTATGCACATCTTAATACATATATACCACGACGCGTTTCGCCTGTATACAATCAGGCTCATCAGGAGGTAGATAAAAAAACGAACAGAGTCCAATTAAGATGTAGATGTGATTAATAATATAGATGGTGAAAATGAAGCGATACTTAGCTACCGATGTTCAATAGGGAAGGCATGGATAGAACATTACCAGAGGGCATGATAATTACAGCATAAGGGATAAACATGATGATGGTGCTGGCAAAGTCTCCCCCAGTAGCCTGTTTTAGGGCCTAAAACAGGCTACTGGGGGAGACTTTGCCAGCACCATCATCATGTTTATCCCTTATGGCTGTAATTATCATGCCCTCTGGTAATGTTCTATCCATGCCTTCCCTATTGAACATCGGTAGCTAAGTATCGCTTCATTTTCACCATCTATATTATTAATCACATCTACATCTTAATTGGACTCTGTTCGTTTTTTTATCTACCTCCTGATGAGCCTGATTGTATACAGGCGAAACGCGTCGTGGTATATATGTATTAAGATGTGCATAATTTAAAAACGTGTGTATTGTACTCGTGAGTGGGATGGTGATTTCCGTATTATCTGAAACTCTCTCTCACTCCTATAATATAATTGTGAATCTCATCCCTATTTTTCTAATCCTCTGGAAGGGGTAGGTGGTGACCCCATCTATACTTAACCACCCTCCATTCCTGATTTATCGTTATTATAATATTTTTCCCTGGCTAGGGTCAACCTAGGGATTTGTTTAGTTTTTAGGTTCGGGGACAGGGAACCTCCACCATCAGGGGGTCACCCTGGGCTGAGCAGTCTTTTGAGGGCCTTGTAGGGTAAGCAGTTTGTCTGCCCTGCCCCTTCTCTCAGACCTTGTCTCACTACTATCTATTATCTTTATTAATAATTTGACTGGATCCTCGAACTTCCTAAACCTACTGACGTATTGTATCACTAGTAAATGTTATGTGTAGGGGCTACTACTCCCCGGTCATAAGAAAGATATATATACAAATTCTTGTGAAATTGTAGCACACTCTGTTGGTATATACATACCTATACCCAGATAATCACTAATAAAGGTATTTTTAAAAATCACTAATTCTAAAAAGTAAAATTATATAAACCCCATGTGATAATAGAATCTAATAAAAATCTAATTACTAGGCAACTGTTTGACAATAAGATAATGGGTTGCATCAAAAGGGGCATAGATGCCCGTGATAAGAACATAGTCCTGCCACTTTACAAATCACTAGTCAGACCACACATGGAGTACTGTGTACAGTTCTGGGCTCCTGTAAACAAGGCAGACATAGCAGAGCTGGAGAGGATCCAGAGGAGGGCAACTAAAGTAATAACTGGAATGGGGCAGATACAGTACCCTGAAAGATTATCAAAACTAGGGTTATTCACTTTAGAAAAAAGACGACTGAGGGGAGATCTAATTACTATGTATAAATATATCAGGGGTCAGTACAGAGATCTATCCCATCATCTATTTATCCCCAGGACTGTGACGAGGGGACATCCTCTGCGTCTGGAGGAAAGAAGGTTTGTACACAAACATAGAAGAGGATTCTTTACGGTAAGAGCAGTGAGACTATGGAACTCTCTGCCTGAGGTGGCGATGGTGAGTACAATAAAGGAATTCAAGAGGGGCCTGGATGTATTTCTGGAGTGTAATAATATTACAGGCTATAGCTACTAGAGAGGGGTCGTTGATCCAGGGAGTTATTCTGATTGGAGTTGGGAAGGAATTTTTTATTCCCCTAAAGTGGGGAAAATTGGCTTCTACCTCACAGTTGTTTTTGTTTTGCCTTCCTCTGGATCAACTTGCAGGATGACAGGCCGAACTGGATGGACAAATGTCTTTTTTCAGCCTTATGTACTATGTTACTATGTTAAATGGCACCATTTATGGTTGCATACAGTGTGGTGGGAAGTGGAAAAAAACTTTAAAAATGGGGTGGAATTATAAAAAAAACACCAGTTCATCACAGTTTTATGTTTTTTATTTACACAATTTCCTTTTATTCTCCAGGTTAATCCGATTACGACGATACCACATGTTACTATCTCTTACGTTTTAATACTGAAAAAAAGAAAAACGCTATATTCTGACCAATCTAACGTTTTTTCGTTTTCATTTTCTTTACTCCCAGCCCTCCTAAAGCCAAGATGCACTTTTAAAATGGCACCATTTACAGTTACATATTCTGACCCTTTAACTTTTTTGCTGGGCGATCTGTACTTTTCAATTATACCATTTTGGGGTGTGTATGAGTTTTTCATCACTTTTTATTAAATTTTTTTGTGGGATATGAAGCGACTAATAAACAGTGAATCTGCGATTTTGACTTTTTTTTTTTCCATTTCGCTGTTTGCCGTATGTGAAAAATATTTTTATATTTTAATAGTATGTGCAATCTTGCATGTGATGATGTCTATAATGTATATTTTTTTATTATTTACATTTTGGGGAAAGGGGGGTGATTTGAATTTTATATTTTTTTAAATATTTTTTAACACTTTTTTAATAGATTTATTTTCTCATACACTCTAATGCATTAGCATTGGAGTGTATGAGAAATACACTGAAGGGTATCTGAAGGGTTAAAAGTCCACGACTGGCATTACTGTCGATCACGGACATTAGTCCCGGGTGTCTGCTGTTTAAAACAGTAGGCACCCAGCGATTATGGAACCCACTCCTCTCGCAAGCAGGCGCCATTTTAAATGCCTAACCGCTGACGTAAATTTATATGGGACAGTCAGGAGGGGGAAATCAATTATAATCATTATTATTCTAAGGTCCTGAGCTGTGTGTCCCAACCCGATGAGCCAGACGATGGTGAAGAACTGAGTCTCATAGACTATGGAAAAATTCCTTCTTGGCCTCAAATGTGGCGATCAGATCTCACCCTGGATCTAATCTATCCATCTTCCTATTGGTGCTGCACATGATCCTACTCCAAAGAACTTACGATCAGGGAATATTGTCCTTATTCTGTCAATATAAGAACAAATACAAAAAAAAAAACATACTTTTAAGAAGATACTGCAAGTAGTGCATACACCAACATTACTGACTTGTGGCTATAGGCTGACCTTGATGGGCGACTTGTATCTTTTCCCTGATTTCCATGGTGGCTTTACAGTACTGTTGAGTACAATCTGCGCTCCTGAACATAGAAGCCCAACGGCTTAGGTAGGTTTAGCATAGGACCTGCCTGACCTGAGACCACCTTGGCGCTTAGTAGGCGGGCATAGATGTGTTTTGATCAAAATATATTGGCTAAGTGTCTCAGATATTATCATATCAGAGTGAGGACTTTGTCCGCACATTTATATATCATATCGTGCAGGATGTTTTTCTCTTTGTTTTTTCTGTGATTTTTTTTGTTTATATATATACTTGAGGGAGTGGCACCTTCAAATGTGAATTTGCCCCTATTTTATCTTGGGAGTAGCATTCCTTTGCACTTTTGCCCTTCAGAGAAGAGCTACTAAACTGGTACATGGATTGCAGGATAAAACTTACCAGGAAAGATTAAAAGACCTTAATATGTATAGCTTGGAAGAAAGAAGAGACAGAGGGGATATGATAGAAACTTTTAAATACATAAAGGGAATCAACTCGGTAAAGGAGGAGAGCATATTTAAAAGAAGAAAAACTACCACAAGAGGACACAGTTTTAAATTAGAGGGGCAAAGGTTTAAAAGTAATATAAGGAAGTATTACTTCACTGAGAGTAGTGGATGCATGGAATAGCCTTCCTGCAGAAGTGGTAGCTGCAAATACAGTGAAGGAGTTTAAGCATGCATGGGATAGGCATAAGGCTATCCTTCATATAAGATAGGGCCAGGGACTATTCATAGGATTCAGATATATTGGGCAGACTAGATGGGCCAAATGGTTCTTATCTGCCGACACATTCTATGTTTCTATGTTTCCTAGCTCATAGATCACCTTGATTAGGTGGTACATATGGCTGTGCTTGCTCCTCCTCCCATTGGTTGCTTGATGCACATGGAGGTGACTAGGAGCAGCACACCATATGTGCGGGGTCTGCGCTCCTGAACATAGAAACCCAATGGCTTAGGTAGGTTTAGCGTAGGACCCGCCTGACCTTAGACCACCTTGGTAGGCGGGCATAGATGTGTTTTGATCAAAATATATTGGCTAAGTGTCTCAGATTTTATCATATCAGAGTGCAGACTTTGTCCATATATAATGCTTGCATCTACTTTAAGTGTATTATTACCTTATTTCTGTGATTGTCTTCAATAATATGGCCAGGGACATCCGCACATTTATATATCATATTGTGCAGGATGTTTTTATCTTTGTTGTTTCTGTATTATTTTTTTGTTAATAGAGTAAAATCAAAGTTGATGAAACCATTAGAAAACCATTAAAACACTTTGAATCAAGTCTTGAATCCTCATCTCAACAGCTAACTGCTCCATCCATGTTAGTGTGGACTACATCAGCTTCCACATTGGCACTGATGCACCCTGACATTCTGGTCCATGGTGCCCTACTCCTAATGACATGCCTCAAGTAACAGAGCATGTTTCTGTTCCAACCACATTTGCAATTATAGGTACCTCAAGAAATAGCAATGGAAAAAAATGTAAAAGTTTAGAGTTTAGACACTTTTATTTTAGAATGGTATGAATAGTTATGATGAACACTTAGAGGGTAGTATAAATATATTTTTGACTACCCTTTGAAACAAAATTAGCAAAAAAAATTCTGATGTTTTTGTTTCCATTTTCTGTACAAAGATCTATGAAATCATGGCTTTTACCATCCACCTTCATTTATCATGAACCTTTACAGCATCCGTAGCTTAATTAGCACTAAGTAGCCTTGTTGCTGGGATGCATAACAGTATCAGGTGTGAACAAACAACCTATTCGTCCTCATTTTCCTATGTCATGCACAGATTTATAGCCATGTATCATTTCCTCTAAGAGTATGAATAGATGAATGTGTAAATGATCAAATGTTGGCAAATCTGATGTCACATGTTTATAGTTAGACATTCAAATACTGTCCACATGTGAGCACCAGAAAAAAGAAGGGTTGATTCCACAATGGACAAGTCTAATTTATTTCAAAGATCATTGACATCTATCATATTGATGAATATAGCAATCACAAATCATCTAAAGACATTGTTCATGGCCCCAACATTTGAGGGCAGGATACGGTGTGGAAGAGCATCACACTCAAAAACCTTCCAGTTCAGATTGGGTCTCTTCAACTTCCTTAAAGGCTATGGACACCTTTGGGGGGAATTTTTTTAAAATTATTATTGCATTGTACTTATTCTGAGCTAAAAATCATTGTTTTCAATTGGTCTTTATTAAAAAATATGGAATCCTTTTTTGTGTACATAGCTGAGATGCTCTACTAGATGCTTGTGGATTTTCCGTCATCTTGGGAGCAGACTGACTCCTTATCTCTGCTCTCTGACATTATAAACATTCATTAAAGCTCAATCCTTATCTTACTGATAAGAATGTGGCTTAAATAAGTATTTATGACCTCTTAGTAGTTTAGAGAAGGTTTATTGGATAAAGGCACAAAGTGAAAATACCAGTCACACAGTTAGAAAAACAGTTAACCCTTTGTAACAGAATGGCTCAATATTTTTGATAAAGGCCAACTCAGAATACGATTTTAGCAAAAAATGAGTAAAATGCAATCATAAAGATTGCCTCCAAAGGTGTACATAACCTTTAAGACCTCAGATCCCCCTTAAAGGGTTATTCCATGATTAATGTAAAAATGAAAGTCAGACATCATATAGTACATAATATAATCTCTTTCTAACAAAGCTAGAACCAGCCCTGTACCCCAAATGGATCCAGAGACCTTACCATTAATTTCTCCATTTACACTTCTAGATTTATTTCAAGCTGGTAGCTTAGAGAACTTGTCTTTTCTGAGGTTGCATGCCCTTTCTGCTGCAGCTCTCTCCCTGTCACAACTCAAGGAGTGTGTCCTTTCTACTGGAGCTCAGGAGGTGTGTCATTTGTGCTGCAGTTTTCTTCCTGTATGGCCTCATGCACACGACCGTTGTTGTGTTCCGTTCCGCAAAATGGGGTTCCGTTGTTCCGTGATCTGTTTCCGTTTTTATTTCTATGTCTCTTCCTTTATTTTTGGAGGATCACCAGACATAAAGGAAAGTTAATAAAATCTAAGACAGGTTTGCCATGCAAATGATAGGACGCGCGGACGCAGATGACAATCTTGTGTGCCTCCATGTTTTTTAGCGGTCCCATTGACTTGAATGGGTCCGCGAACCGTTTTCCGCGAAAAAAATAGGACAGGTAATATTTTTTGGACGGACTGGAACCACGGATCACGGACGCGGATGACAAGCGGTGCATTAGCCGAGTTTTCAACGGACCCATTGAAAGTCAATAGGTCCGCAGAAAATCACGAAAAACGGAACGGACACGGACTAAAACAACGGTCGTGTGCATGAGGCCTAACTGTTACAGCTTCTACAGAACATTGTATAGCCAGCTTAAAAGTTAGTGTACCCTTTAGAATTATCTGGATTTCTGCAATGATTACTAATGACATTTGGTCTGATTTTTATTGGATTGAAGTAACAATTATAGGCAACGACAATCTAACTACCAGTGATAACCCACAAACAGCTGTACCGTTAATGTACTTTATTAAGCACAGTGAATATACATCCAGAATGCAGGGAGAAAAAATAAGCAAAACCTTGAATTTATTAACCTGGAGATCCCCTTTTATTGGCACTCACCTCCATCAAACATTTTCTGTTACTACAAATACGATTTGCCAATCCTGGGGAGGAATTTAGGACCAACCCTATATGAATGCACTTCAGTTCATCAAGATTTCTGCGTGTCTTGCGTGCATAGTCGTCTTCAGGTCATGCCACAGCATCTGAATAGAGTTAAGGTCAGGACTTTGATTTGTCTATTCCAAAACAAATCTCTTTCAAACATACTTAAGTTGATTTACTTGGGTACTTCGTCTTGTTGCATCACCCAATGTCTCTTCAACTTGAGTTCATGGACTGCTGCCTTTACATTCTCCTGTAAAATGTTTTCATGCACCTTAAAATTAATTGTTTCCATGACTATGGTATTGGTTAGTCTGCTCTGGTCTCCTCTTACCCTTAAACCTTTGAAAACCCACCATTGATTAATAGCCAGACACCAGTTCGGATTTAAATCGGCCACAGCAGCTGTTTTTATTAAATAAATATCTAACATAAATAAATTAACATTAACCCCCAAAACCTGAGTAAATGACAATGGTGATCCTAGAAGCCCCAATCTGTAATAACACCCAAAATAAATTGGAAACTCCATCTTGCCGCCAGCCGATGAATGCCAGCTCAGAGACTCCAACTGATGGATGCCTAATTCCTCAACTACTGTTCACCGATGAGAGTCCAGCCCCACCCGTGCGGCCTCCCATTCTCAACCACCACCATATTCCCGAACTTCGAGGACCTCCCAACACCAATAACGCGCAACTTGACCTCTACTTAAGTTTGCGCATCCCTCCACATCCCCAAAGCTGTTTTGATCCCCCCTTGGATCCCCAAAGACAACAGATCTATCCCTAAAGCATTCAGGTGCACCCCATCTGCTCTCCAAAGCTCACCCACACCCACTTCCAACTCCGGATGCTGTACCACAAAAGCCCCGTTTCTGGCCACAAATCTTCCAACTGCCTCATTTACTTTAATTTGTGCTTTATTTAGCCATTGAATGCATCTCGCACCCCGCCAAGACCGCCTTGGCACAATGTCCGACCACACTGTGATCATGTCCGGGAATAATGTCCACAAACATAGGAAATCAAACTTTATGTCCCGAGTCAACTCCCGAAATGGCCAAGCTATGAGATCGTTGCCCCCCAACATGCAATACCAAAATGTCTGGGGGGCACTCTAAATTGTTGATTTTCTGAAAATTTTGGGTAATGTGATGCGATCCGTAGTATTCACTGTGTGAATATGCGGCAATAGCTAGATCGCAACTATTTTGAATGGTACCTTTTTTCCCCCTGTGGGTTTGGCAGTCCTGCGCGCTGGATAATTGGGTGGGGGCTGGCAGTTGTGAGGTTCTAAGGAAGAAGAAGGTGATTTAATATCAAGAGTGTAATATGTTTAAGAGTGTAAGAAAAACTGCTGGGAAGGACCTAGCTTTCGAGATGGTTGTAATCTTAGGTTGGCTGGGGGACAACATGTGACACTGACCAAGCGGTTGATTGGTCAATGGGAAGTGTGTTTTTTATGAATGGAGGGCAATGGAAGGATATAGATGAGTTTACAAATAAGAAATGTGATTTTAACATGGCTGGAACTATTTATTGTATAAAGTAATATTTATGCGTTCTAATTGTGTATGATTGAACTAATGAGATTGTGAAATTATTGCTTAAACTATATAGACATTGAGGATGTTTATGCTAATTGTGAATATTAGGTGTGGTGGGTTTGAAGTGCTTTTAAAAGACAGCCCAAAACAGGGACGAGTGTTCACCCCCTGACGATGCGTCAAGCGAAACCTGGGTCAGGCATGAACAAGAAGACATGTGTCTTTTATGATATGTTTTAATTTCAGTCATGTCTGTGTGTATATTAAACCTTTTTACAATTCTCCTTGGTTGACGGTGCTTCACCATTTGTGTGACCGCTTTGCTATTCTACAGAGTTGCATAACGATAAGGAGAGCGTCTCATGTGGATATTGATGAATCCCTATGTCTGAAGGTGCTTATGGCTCCAAATTAAAGAGGAACACCTCCGGTGGATTTTAAGCAGCACAGTCCGTACCTATACAGACTTTTGTGAACTGTACCCACTTCACTGTAGGACCTGCAGCGCATAACCGTCAGGCAACGTATTGGAGACTTTTTATTGCTTTAAATATTGATTGACTGTACTACACCCAGATTGTCACAGTGAAAGCAAACTTTTTGTTCACAAACCGATCTCCCCACAACAACACCGCCATGACAATCGGAAACAACTCTAACAGCGCCAAATTCTTTACCCAGCCCCATACTACCCAAGCCTCTGGCCACTGAACCGCACACCATTGCCCATGGCAATAAGCCCCAAAACCCACCCCCCGGCTGTGTCTGATAACAAAACAAAGTCAAAACTATTAACGACCTGGCCCATAACCAACGTTCTTCCATTAAACACCTCCAGAAAACCTGCCCACACCTCTGTATCCCCCCATAATTCCTTACCAAGCCTAATAAAATTATGGGAGGCAGTCGCAGAAGACAAGCGCAGACAAATAATCTGCCCCATCTGCATAATCCTGCAGGCAAAGTTAAGTTTACCTAACAGAGACTGTAAATCCCGCAACCTAATCTTTGCCGGCTGACCTCCTGCTGCATATTCGTCAATTTGTCTACCAGCAACCTACACTCCATTTTTATTGTGTCAATCACAGTTCCCGAAAAACACATCTCGGTCATAGGCCCTTCTGTCTTTTCTTCTGCTAACGGCACACCAAATGCTTCAAAAACTGACTGCAACAACAATGAACAAACCTGCGAACCCGTCGGGCCTAGGCATGAAAAATAGTCCAAGTAATGAATAATGGATGAACAACCAGACACGTCAACCACCATTGGCAGACACTTATCCACAAAATAACCCCCTTCCCAAAAACAACGCAGTAAATGCAAACTATCCGGATCTACTGGCAACAAGCGAAACGCCGCTTCAATGTCAGATTTGCCAACGGGGTCCCCGGGCCCAACTTCTTTACCCAAGCCACAGCTACGTCAAATGGTGTATAAACCACTGAACATAATTCAAGATCGATACCACCATTCACCGAAACCCCTTTAGGAAAGGAAAGGTGGTGAATGAGACAAAATGTATTTGGCTCTTTCTTGGGAACAACTTCTAGAGGAATTACCCTCAAATTTGCCAATGGTGGCTCTGGAAACTGACCCGCCATGCGTCCCAACAAGACCTCTTTGGCTAATTTTTTAGAAACCACCTCAGCGTGCTCAAGCTCCAATCTTAAAGTAGAACTCCTGGCAAAATGTTTATTCTCTGACTTGCTAGAAAGTAATGTCACGTGACCAACTCCCTGATCTCCAACACAGGACAGGAAGTCAGTTACGTCTCTATTAATTCCTATGAGACTGAGAGTGAGGCTCCCATAGGAATACATAGAGAAACTGACTTCCTATCCACACATAAGATGCTGTGTCAGTTGGAGAGTCTGATTGCTGGTCACATGACACAGGTGAGAAACATAAGGGAGGTATAACTCACAAATACAGCCACTGGTAAGAAAATTAGTTTCACTACATATTACATCATGTACCTTTCTAACAGGTCAGAGAATAAATTTTTTGGCGGGAGTTCTTCTTTAAATTCATATGCACGACAGCACCAGACGACGACACAGAGGGAATATGAAAACCGAACCTAAAACCCCTCTCTAACAACTTTGCAGTTTCCTGATTTGGATATCTATTTAGAAACCGCTCCATCTTTCCACTATTACCGGCGTCTGCCCCCTTTCCAGAATTGTCACTCCCTTTTTGCCTTCCACCCCTAGAATACCAATTTGCCCTGTCTAACCCGCTGCATGTGGTGCACTCATGCTTAAAGCGGTTATCCAATACTATAAAAATGTCCCCCATATGCCGGGCTCCTCACAGTGAATATACTTACCCCACTCCCAGCTACTTGCACTGCTCCTGGTCCTCGCACCGCCGCCGCTGCTTCTCCCCGTGCACTGCTAAAAACATCTGGTGTCGGGGGGGGGGGGTTCAGACAATGGCAGGCGGGGATGGGAACGAGCCTCCCTAGCGGTACCCATTTTTCCCCGAACTCGAAGTTCCCTTCATTAAACAAGAACCACAACCCTTTGGCCGATGCTGCTGCCAAACCAGACTGTCCTGACCCCCAGCCTCCCTCTGAAAGGGCTGCCCCGACCTCACAGGTGCTGTCACCCTTAACCAAAGGCCAATATCTTTGTGCTGCCAATGAATGTTAGGCCACAGTGCCTTCCTTTGCCTATATTGTTTATCGTACCAAAGCCAACCTGTCCCCTCATAAACCCGATACACCTCCCCAATTGCATCTAAATAGCAAAACGCTGAGCAACATTCCGCATCTTTTCCCCAATTCCGCTTGTCAAAATGGCAAACGCCTGAAGTCAATTAGAAAAAGTGCACGGAATCAACCGATATCAGCACTTTTCCTCTCCCTCCTTTTTACCCCCCATCCTTTTCCCCCGTACTGTATCTACATTAAAATGCTCCAGGGGGAGCAGGGAAACAATTTCCTCATACTCCCCTCTCCAAATCTGCTCCCTCACCTCCTGCTTCAAGTGCGCACCCAACAGGCCCTCAAAACACACATAAATCTCCCCCTTAGTCGCGTCATCCACCTTTTGCCTATCATGTCCCCCCCCCCCCCCCCCGGCCGGAGTCTGCACTGACACTTACTCCCCTGCCCTACTTGCCGAACCACCGACAGACACCCCTGTCAGATGCATGCTGCACTGCTCCCTGCCATGGAGGGGCGCCGGACCCAGGAGGGTTTCGTCAGGGCATAAGCGCCATGGACGTCTACCCCCTTTACCAGGGACTGCTACCTCTTCTGTGGCCCCCTGCAACAGGCCACCAAACTGCGCCATTGACCAGATGGGCCCCCTTGCCTCTGCCTCTAGTCTTATCTGCCTTACTAACTCCTCAACCGACCTGGTAATTGCAGTCTGGTTAGTTTGGATTTTATTTTTACCAAAATGCCGTTTTGGTCCTCCCGCCACACTGCCTGTTACCATGGTGACCCCCCTAACAGCTACTGGGCCTTAACCCCTTCAGTACCGCCTCTTGCCAACCAAACCAGCGTCATGCTGGCTTCCCCTCAACTTTTGCCCCAGTCTAGCCTTACTTAATGATAGCAATCTGCCCATGCCCTGAGGGAACTAAGCAGCCCCAAACCATGATGCTTCCTCCTCCATGTGTCACAGTTGGGTTGAGGTTTTGGAGTTGGAGTTCTTTTTCCTCCACTCATAGCATTGTGCATATCCTCTAAATGTTCCACTATGGTCTAATCTTTCCAAAGTTAGAGCTTATTCCCAGAACATCCAGGTTGTCTCAGGCTAACTTGGGATGGGTGGCAATATTTTTCTTGGACAACAGTGGTTTTCTTCATAAAGCTATGTTTGGGAAAAAAATATTAAATATGAGAGTCTTGTAGGCATGCTCTGTGACCCATGCAGAGCTCATCTTGCAGTGAGCTGTGACCAACACCTATGAGGTGTCATCTGTCATTGTAATCCTGCCTGGCATTATAATGAGATGACTGCTGAAAAGTAATCTAAGAAGTGGAATTGTCAGCCTATTATTAAGCTTAGAGGCCAGTATGAAAGATACACGATTTCAGGATCATTAATTGTTTAACATAGATAGCTATGTGACAATAAAAAAAAAAAATAACCCAAAATTCTTAAAACCATATTTAACATAAAAACAATAGGCTATTTTCTAATTATGTATTCTCTTTAAATGGTAACATATAGGCTGCCTGCCTCCATCTTTAGAGGAACTTACTGCGTACTGTTTATGCAATTAACTAAATAATTACACTGTAAGTAGTAAGCTCCCTCTAGTGGCAGATGAAGGCAACCAAGCGTTTATCATGTCCGTGTCTACACAGATGATATGAAAACTTGAGCATAAAAATAGTGTAAAATTGAATGGAGGCTGATGGAGTGTACTTTGGCTGGTGGACTGATTCATGCCATCAGAACACGTCAATACTTAACATACCTTGACTGGAATAAAAGCCATAACCTTAACACTCCTTTTTCATAAATGGCACCTTGCAGACCATAGGTAAATAGGTTTGCAATTTTTGAATGCACTAAAAGTACTTAAATCTCACATCATTGGGGTCATTTCATAATTTATGTAAAACATTTACAGACTTCAATCCCAAAGTAAAGGACATTTTAATCCTAGCCCCGTTCTGACCAGGATAACAATTTCTTGGGACAATAATGCCACAATGTGGATAGTAAACAATGGCACTCACCACAAGCACCTAGCTGTCTATTTGACCCATATCTGTGACTATTTATTGTGTTGAGTGCATTGGCATGGCATTGTGAACTGTAAACTGAGCACCACCGCTGAAGATGGCCATAGACATTGACTCCTGTAGATCGTCACGCACATGGCAGTGCCGACCTGGCTTTGCTTTTCTTACTGTTTTTGGAATTTCTTGGGACAATCTTTTGGTTACATGTATAGAATAGTTTTTATTTTTAATAGAGGGGTTTCCTTATTGGATTTTCACTGCACAATCTTATGCGTTGGTCATATGAAATGTCATATTATATTACAGTTTTGTGTTAGATTATCAGAATTTTTGGATTATTGGACAGTAAAATTAAATACACTTCGCTGTATTAACTGCAATGTCATACGTACTTTAAAAAAAAATCATTATCAGGACATTTAAGCTCTACCCTGCAAACCCCCCCAAATGACTGGGTCGTCTTCAAATTATCACTTTTTGGTAGGCTTTGCATAAACTCTGCTTCTTTTGTGGGTCAATTCATGGTATTGTATAGACAGTTTGGGGAGCAGCAGGGCCTAGCAGTGGACCCTCATCAATGCAATCTTTCAACTGACAGGTCCAGACAATGTTCACCACTGGGCCCTATTGCCTTTCTCCCTCCACCAAGGAGCTGACAATGTTTAGGCCTGTGTAGCAAGTTCTACTTTATCTCACCGTCCCTTCTATCCTCTCATTTGACTGCCTCTGCCGACCTCCTTCTAAACATAAAAACCTTCTCTTCTAAACACACTCAGCCACCTCATGTCCTATCCTGCCTTCACCTGCTATCACTCTCTCTATTTCTTCTGACTGTTGAAGACATATCTCCTAATCCTGGACCGCCTCATCTAATCCTCACTATCCAATTTCCCTTCTATAAAGGCACCCCTACTGCTAACTGCTTTTACTCCTCTGACCTCATACCTATTCACCTGGCCCCTACTCCCCCAGCCTCTCTATCTGGAGAATTATGGAACTTGTATTCTGTTCGCAATAAACTCTCCTACATGTACGACCTATTCATTTCCCAGAAACTTACATTCCTTGGCCTCACAAAAACATGGCTGACACCCACTGACACAGCCTCCCCTGCCGCATTATCCTATGGAAAACTTAAATTTACCCACAGTTCACACCCGGACATAGATGGTAGTGGTGTTGGGCTCCTCCTATCCGGTAACTGCTCCTTCAACCCATATTCACCCTTTCACAGCCTCCCCTCTTTCGAAGTTCACTCCATCCACATCTTCTCTCCCTTCAACTTCCAAGTAGCCATCATCTACCATCCACCAGGCCCTGCTACTGCCTTTTTTAACCACTTCAGTACCTGGCTTCTACACTTCCTCTCCACTGACCTCCCCATCATCATCTTGGAGGTTTTCAATATCCCTATTGACACACACAACTCAACTGCTTCCAAACTCCTATCTCTTACTGCCTCCTTTGACTTCACACAATGGTCCTCCACAGCCACCCACAGAGACGTACCAATGCTAGACTTTGTCTTCACCCGCCTCTGCTCCCTCTCTAATCTCTTAAACGCTCCTCTCCCCCTCTTTGACCACAACCTTTTTACATTCTCATCCACTTTCTCTTCAACTGCCCCTCCAGCCACAAACTAGCATAACCTCTTAGAAACCTTAAACATTTCTCCATTTAAACATTCTCTGACTCTCTCTCACTGCTATCCACCATATCTCATCTTCATGATGCTGACACAGCCACTGCTTGCTTCAACACAACAATTATTTCAGCCTTTGACTCTGTCGACTCTCTCTCACACACCAGAACCCAGCAAATCAATTGACAACTCTGGCACTCTCACCAGACAAAAAATGTAAGACAAGCTTCCAGAGTCACCGAATGATGCTGGAAGAAAACCCACTCTTAGGGCCCTTTCACACTTGCGTTGTCCGGATCCGGCGTGTCCTCCACTTGCCGGAGGTACACGCCGGATCCGAAAAAACGCAAGTGTACGGAAAGCATTTGAAGACGGATCCGTCTTCAAAATGCTTTCAGTGTTACTATGGCAGCCAGGACGCTATTAAAGTCCTGGTTGCCATAGTAGGAGCGGGGAGCGGGGGAGCGGCATACCTACAGTCCGTGCGTCTCCCGGGGCGTTCCAGAATGACGTCAGAGCGCCCCAGGCGCATGGATGACGTGTACATGCGATCACGTCATCCATGCGCCTGGGGCGCCCTGACGTCACTCTGGAGCGCCCCGGGAGCCGCACGGACTGTAAGTATGCTGCTCCCCCGCTCCCCGCTACACTTTACCATGGCTGCCAGGACTTTAGCGTCCCGGCAGCCATGGTAACCATTCAGAAAAAGCTAAACGTCGTATCCGGTAATGCGCCGAAACGACGTTTAGCTTAAGGCCGGATCCGGATCAATGCCTTTCAATGGGCATTCATTCCGGATCCAGCCTTGCGGCAAGTGTTCAGGATTTTTGGCCGGAGCAAAAAGTACTGCATGCTGCAGTATTTTCTCCGGCCAAAAAACGTTCCGGAACGGAACGGAAGACATCCTGATGCATCCTGAACGGATTTCTCTCCTTTCAGAATGCATTAGGATAATCCTGATCAGGATTGTTCCGGCATAGAGCCCCGACGACGGAACTCTATGCCGGAACCGGCCAACGCAAGTGTGAAAGGGCCCTAAAGAAGACTTCATCTCATGCAAACAAGCTGTTCTCAACTTCAAGTCTGCACTCACCTCTTCTAAACAGGACCACTTCACTATTTTATATCATATATATATATCATCTCTTTTCCACAGTCTGTAGGAAGGTGCAGGGGGCCGTCATTGATGGAAGGTATGTGTCACCGAGATTCCTGGCCTCGTGAGGTAAGAGTCGGTAGTTTTAAGTGTCAGAGGCAGCTAGTGCTGGTTGACACTTTTTGTTGTTACTGTGGCTGTAAAGCCGCTCCGGGCCGGCTCTTACTGGGAGTAGCCAAAGTGCTGGGTGGGTGGTTCTCCCCACGCTCCAGGCCGCGTCTTTATTGGCCTATATAAAATCCAGCCAGCAGTCTCAGCTGGGTGTGGATTATCCGCCATCTGACAGTGGAGCGCTGTCAGTCTCTGTGTTTTTGGAACTGAGAACTTGTGCCATGCTAAAGGCCTGAGAGATGCCTGCTGGGAATCAGGCCCTAAAGCCTGCTGTGGACTGTGGGTGGAAAAACTGCTGACCAGGTGAAGATTTTTGCTCTGTGGACTTTTTATGGTGTGAACAAACACCAAGACTGCAAACCGTTACTTTTTGTTTTTCCCTATGTGTGAATAAAACAGTGAACTGTTTAAGTTAAAGACTTTGTGATTGCCTCTGTACTGCATCCGCTAGCCTGTCTACCAGAGCAAATCCCCACAATTGGTGTCGGATTCGGGCAAACGCAGTGAGGCAAGCCTGAAGGCCGAAAAGTTTTTTAGTTTTTCCCGGGCACAAGTGCATATCCTATATTAAGCCGGCAAGGTTACGACCCGTGTCCCCTGTCAAAATGGAGGCGGTCGTGAAAGCCCTTGTGGAGGCTAACTTGCAGCAGCGGGAGGCTAACAAGCAGCAGCAGGAAACTAACCAGCTGCTATTACAACATGTAATGGTGTTGCAAGTGGCCGGAGCTTCACAGAACGTCTACGATGCCCGAAAAGCTGTCCGTACGGCGATCCCTAAGATGTCCCCCTCGGATGACATCGAGACCTATCTGGCGATGTTTGAAAAGGTGGCCGTGATGGAGAAGTTACCCCGAGACCAGTGGACTGAGGTCGTTGCTCCATTCCTGGCATCTGGACCCCAGCAAGTGTTTTTTGATCTCCCCGATGATCAAGCGGCCGACTACCCGACCGTAAAAGGTGAGATCCTGGCGAGACTGTGGGTGAATGTATTGGTCCGGGCTCAGCGGGTACCCCAGTGGGAATTTAACTCAGCTGAACCCGCCAGACCACAATATTATGACCTGCTACACCGGTTGCATAAATGGCTGCAGCCTGACATATTGAATCCCACTGCTATGCTGGACCATCTGTTGGCGGATGTGTTTTGGAGTGCTTTGCTGTACCCTCTCCAGCACTGGATCGGCCAGGTGTCTCCTGAAAATGCTTTAAAGATGGCTGACCTGGTGGAGTGCTACAAGGCCACCAGAAATCTGCAGGGGGGTTCTTTTGGGAGGGGGCCAATCAAACCCCAGAAATCTCCACCCCAGACCCGGCGGTCCTTGCCAGCCAAACCTGCCCGGGACATATCCCCTGCAGACCCAGCCCCGGTGGTTTGCTGGCAGTGTCACAAGCCTGGACACATAAGGGCCGACTGTCCCCATCGGGGTCAACCCATGGATACCAACTATGGCTACCACCACTCATTGTATGCCAGGAAGCTGTGCGTCACAGGTACCTCCGAGACTGTAGACAATAGCCACCTGTGCCTGGTGGAGGTGGGGGACACTCTGGCAGTGGCACTGCTGGATTCAGGGAGTCTGGTGTCCCTGGTAAAGGCGCCCCTGGTACGGCCCGTCGAGTATACTGGCCGAAAGGTCGGCGTTGTGTGCATTCATGGGGACTATCCCACCGCACTGGTCTCTCTATCAACGGTGGCCGGCAGGTGGACTCATGAGGTGGTCGTTGCCACAAAATTACCGTATGAACTAATAATTGGGAGAGACTTCCCCGATTACCCGGCACTGTGGCCGGATACGAAAGTTAATGAAACCCGTGAGACAGAGGTAACCCTAGCAGAGTGGCCTGGCTCAGGGGAGAGACCAGAACCCTGGGAACCTGAGACTGAAGTGTCAGCGGTAGGGGTGGCTGCCACTTCGGTGGAAGAGGGGGAGACAACCCCGCTAAGTGTAATGGTGGGAGACATAGAGGACTTGCTGCCGGGTCCTGAGCTGGCAGACCTCAATGTCTCCAGGGATTATTTTGGTACTGCACAACACCGGGACCCAACCCTCTCCCGAGCCTGGGAAAAATGTGTTAATAATAAATGGGGAACCACAACAACCGGGGGCAGAGACAGTGTTTCCCCGTTTTGTGGTTCATCGAGATATGTTGTTTTGGGTAAACCAGCTGCGAGGTGAATCCATTGAACAGTTGGTGGTGCCCCAGGCTTATAGCAAACTCGTGTTAGAGTTAGCCCACCAGCATGTTCATCTGCAAATGGATGGCCTGGTAGAGAGGTTTAATCAAACATAAAAAAATATGTTAAAAAGAGTGGTGTCTAAGGATGGGAGGGACTGGGACCTTATCGGCCCTATCTCATGTTCGCAGTGTGAGAGGTGCCCCAGGCCTCTACTGGGTTCTCACCTTTTTGAACTTCTATACGGCAGACACCCTCGCGGTCTGTTGGACGTGGCCAAAGAGGCGCGGGAACAACAACCCACACCGCACAAAAGTGTGGTTGAGTATGTCACCCAGATGCAAGGACGGATGGAAACAGTGTTAGGGAGCATATGGAGGCAGCGCAGCGAGCCTAGATTAGGGAATATAATTGGCAGGCGCAGGTCCGGAACTTTAACCCGGGTGATTGGGTGTTGGTTCTGGTACCAACCGTAGACAGTAAGTTCCTAGCTAGGTGGCAGGAGAGGTAGATTACAAGGTACATCAGCCAGGGAGGTGAAAGCTGGAGCAGGTATACCATGTGAATCTGCTCAAACCATGGAAAGATAGGGAAACCGGTAATGAAGACAGCCCACGACCAGGGTTTCTAGGGGAAACTGTTTCGGCCCCTCTGTCTGAAGCAAGGGAAGTGGCTGCCACAGTGAAAATTGCTGACAGTCTCTCCTCCAAACAGGCTCAGGAAGCCAGGGAGTTCATTAGTTGGAACACGGATGTGTTCTCGGGAACTTCGTGGACGCACTTCCATAGTCCGACATGACATTATCAGTGAGCCTCAGGCAAAAGTCAGGTTAAAACCATACCGGGTGCCCGAGGCTTTGGCGACAAGCCATTGCGGAGGAAGTGCAGCTAATGCTCCAGTTAGGTGTCATCGAGGAGTCAAAAAGTGAATGGGCCAGTCCGATAGTCTTAATACCCAAACCGGACAGGATATTACAACTTCCACAAACTGAATGAGGTGTCCAAGTTTGACGCATATCCCATGCCCTGAGTGGATGAGCTTATTGAGAAGTTGGGCCAAGCCCAGTATTTTTCTGTGTTGGACCTCACCAAGGGTACCCTTGACGGAGACTGCCAAGCAAAAAACGGCTTTCATCACACCAGAGGGGCTGTATCAGTACAAGTTATTACCCTGTGGTCTACATGGCACTCCCGCCACGTTTCAAAGGCTAATGGAAATTGTACTCCGTCGATCATCTGTACGCTTCGCCGTACCTGGATGATATCGTTATCCACAGCACCGACTGGGAAAGTCATCTACCTAAAGTACAGGCTGTAGTGGACTCCCTTAGGAAGGCTGGCTTAACCGCTAACCCAAAAAAGTGCTTGATAGGGTTAGAAGAGACCAAGCACCTGGGGTATGTAATCGGGCGCGGAATTATCAAACCTCAGGTGAACAAAATTGAGGCAATTAGTAATTGGCCCGGACCTGTCACTATTTGGCAAGTAAAGTAGTTCCTGGTTATGGTGGGGTACTATATGAGGTTTGTCCCCAATTTTGCTACAGTCGCCGCACCATTGACAGGCCTTTTGAAGGGACGCAAGTCAGTGACGGTTCAGTAGAATGAGCAAGCGAAAAATACTTTCTCCGCTTTGAAGTCTGCCCTGTGTGGGTACCCGGTATTGGTGACGCCGGACTTCAAACAGGAGTTTGTGGTGCAGACGGATGCCTATAAAATAGGCCTCGGAGCTGTACTCTCTCAGGACATCAATGGGGAAGAACATCCTGTTGTTTTCCTGAGCCAAACGCTGTTGGGGAGAAAGTTCCGTCTGGTGAGCGACCACTCCCCTCTCAAGTGGATGAGCAAGGCCAAAGAGAGGAATGCTCGGGTCACCAGGTGGTTCTTGTCATTACAAAAACTTTAAATTTTCCGTGGAACATAGGGCAGGCAGGTTACAGGGAAATGCAGTTGCCCTGTCCCGTGTACACTGTCTGGCGGGTGTTCACCCCCTCAACAAAGGGGGGAGGTATGTAGGAAGGCGCAAGGGGCTTTCATTGATGGAAGGTATGTGTCACCGAGATTCCTGGCCTCTGTAAGTTTTAAGTGTCAGCGGCAGCTAGTGCTGGTTGACACTGTTTGTTGTTAGTGTGGCTGTTAAGCCGATCCGGGCCGGCTCTTACTGGGAGTAGCCAAAGTGCTGGGTGGGTGGCTGCTCCCGACGCTCCAGGACGAGTCTTTATTTGCCTATATAAAACCCAGCCATAAGTCTCAGCTGGGTGTGGATTATCCTCCATCTGACAGTGGAGCGCTGTCAGTCTCTGTGAGTTTTTGGACCTGAGAACTTGTGCCGTGCCAAAGGGCTGAGAGACGCCTGCTGGGAAACAGGCCCTAAAGCCTGCTGTGGATTGCGGGTGGAAAAACTGCTGACCAGGTAAAGATTTTTGTTCTGTGGACTTTTTATGGTGTGAACAAACACCAAGACTGCAAACCGTTACTTTTTGTTTTTCCCTATGTGTGAATAAAACACTGAACTGTTTAAGTTAAAGACTTTGTGGTTGCCTCTGTACTGCATCCACTAGCCTGTCTACCAGAGCAAATACCCACAAGCCCCAAACAATTGTTTACTACCTTCAACTCTCTACTCTGTCCCCCGGTGTCCCCTCCCAATCCCCTCATCTCTGCCAAAGAGTTTGCCTCATATTTCAAAGATAAAATTGACAAAATCCAAAAAAGCTTCAAGCAACAACCCTCAGTACACCTCCACATAACTGCTCAGTGCTCTTACCACATAACCCAGTTTACCACCATTGCTGAACAAAAGCATTCCACCTTAATTTACAAATCACACCTCACCACCTGTGCCCTTGACCCAATCCCATCTCATCGCTAACCTGACCACTATAGTTATCCCTGCTCCAACTCACCTATTCAATGTAACACTAACTACTTGCATCTTCCTTTCCTCTTTTACGCAGGCAACCATCACACCAAAACTCAAGAAGCCCTCCCTGTGCTCATCTTCTTTATCTTGCTATCGCCCCATCTCACTGTCACTACTCTCATTCGCATCAAAACTTCTAGAACAACATGTCCATCTTGAACTGTCTTCCCACCTCTCATCCAACTCAGTCTTTGATCTGCTACAATCTGGCTTCAGACCCAATCATTCCATTGAAAATGTCCTAACCAACGTCGCCAATGATCTGCTAGCTGCCAAAGCTAAACTTCATTACTCTGTTTTCTTCCTTCATGACTTTTCCTCTGCCTTTGACACAGTCAACTACTCTCTCCTGTTACAAACCCTCTTATTCCTCTTCATTAAACTCCTGAATCTCCTGTTACCTTACCAACAGAACCTTCAGCGTTTCCCATTTCATACACCACCTCCTCAGCAAGCCCCCTCTCTGTTGGTGTCCCTCAAGGCTCTGTCCTACGTCCCCTACTTTTCTCCATTTATACATTTGGCCTGGGCCAATTTATAGAGTCCCAAGAATACTAGTACCACCCCTATGCTTATGACACTTAAATCTACCTCTCTGTCCCAGATGTCCCTTCCCTGCTATACAGAATCCCAGTGTGTCTGTCAGCTATATCTTCATTCTTCTCCTCCCGCTTCTTAAAACTCAACATGGAGAAAACTAAATTAATCATCTTTCATCCATGTCACTCCTCCCCCCTACTTGACCTATCCATTACAGTTAATAGCACCTCACTTTCTATAGTGTCACAGGTCCTCTGCCTGTGGATAATATTTGATTCTGTCCTGTCCTCAAGCCACACAACCAAACCCTTCCCTCCATCTGTCATTTTTAACTCAAAAACATCTCTCGTATTCGTTCCTTCCTCACCCCGGAGTCAACTAAAATGCTAATCTCCCTTCTAGATTACTGTAACATCCTCCTGTGTGGCTTCCCATCCAGCACTCTCGTTCTTCCTCATCTATCCTCAACTCTACTGCCTGGTTAATCCACCTCTCCCCCCATTCTCCTCTGCTGCTCACCTCTGCCAGTCCCTTCACTGACTCCACATTGCCCAGCAAATTCAGTTTAAAATACTAACTACTGCTAAGGCTGTCCACAACCTGTCCCCTCCTTACATCTCTCACTTTCTTTTCCGATACATCCCCACACGTAATCTCCAATCCTCACAGGACCTCCTTCTTTGTTCTCCTCTGGTCTGTTCTTCACACAACCATCTACAAGATTTATCATGTGCATCCCCCAAACTCTGGAACTCACTATGTCAGGCTCTCTCCCAACATCCAAGCCTTCAAAAACAACCTGAAAACCCACCTCTTCCGGAAAGCCTACCACCTGCAATAAGCATGCTGCTACCATACAGTCAGATAAGCAGCTTTTACCCTCATCTACTGTGTCCTTCCACTTCCCTTGTAGATTGTAAGCATTTGCAGTGTGGGTCCTCTCCCCCTCTGTACCAGTTTGTTAATAGTTTCATGTTTATCGGATTTTTATTTTTTTATATTATTCATGAATAACCCTATCTTTATGTACAGCACCATGGAATTAATGGAGCTTTCAAATAAAGAATAATAATAATGTTCAGCATCCCAGGGGCCCTGAAGGTAATGGGTCACAACTCTTTTAGAGTATCTTCGAATTGGTGATGGGGGAGATATTATGGTATATATTGTTCAGCAATAAAGTAAGACAATCCAATGGTCATCGGACCCTTAAAGGCGTTGTCCCGCGAAAAATTTTCTTCTGTAACTTCATGTAATGAAAAAGTTTATATAGTCCCTGGTTATTCAATAAAATGTACCTGTATTGGGCCACCTGATCTTTGTTCTTTTTCCTATTTCTTTGTCCAGCACATGCTCAGTTTCATCCTTCAATTGTCTCCTGAGCTGTGATAGGGAGAGAGTCCCAGCAGAAAAAACATGCCCCTGAGCTGCAGCAGAAAAGACATTCCCCATGTGTTGTCCTCTTGATATAAATCTAGCAGAGCAATGAATGGAGAGATCTCTGGTTCTAGCTTTGTTAGAAGGAGATTGTCATGTACCGTATGATGCTTGATTCTCATTTTTTATAATAATCATGGGACAACCCCTTTAACATATAGCTAGCTCCGTGCAAATATTGTCAATGTATCGTCCATATCTCTCTGAGGCTAAAATGGTCCATTCATGAGATGCATCCGAGACTGAAGAGGGAAGAAGGGGGGACAGGCTGAGGTAACCAGGGGATGCTTTACCAACCAAAATCACATTCCTTTGGACCACCTGATTGTTTGTACAGCTGCTCCACTGCGGGTCACATCATCTGCAAGTGTGACTAAAACCGCAATGCAGGTGTTATTTTTAACTTAATTTTACTAATACTCCCCTAGAAAACGTAAACCTACAATTTTTTTTTTACCTATGAGACCACAGGTTTTAACTTCCTTGGCCCTGTAAAGTGCTGTCTATCTCTCTTGGCTCTATTCCCCTGTGGGCCTCACGCCTTATACAAGACTCCTTGTTATATAGATTTCCTTGCATTTGACTGCGCTTTCGAGCTCAGAACAGAGACTCTTTCTCTCTGCTGATGAGTGGACTCTAGTGTGCGATTGCTGGCCAGCTCCAACTCTCCAGGGTCGCCTCTTAACCTGAAGAAGCATTTTGCTGTTTGTATTATTCTTGGCAGGGTCAGACTGGCACTTTGCAAACATAGAGGTGAGTGTGCGTATAGGTATGTCTTGGTGAGAGCCAGCGTATACTGTTTGTCTTGGAGCTGCTGAATAGGGAATTAGCTCAGCTGAACTGCTAATTACCTCTGGAGTGCAGACCCACGCGAAAAAGACTGCACTTATATGCTATGGGGGATGGGGAACATTATTAATTTGGGAAGGTTAACTATTGCACAGTGTTTTTCTCGCAGGTGCAGCTTTTGCTGAACTGGTTAAACAGGTGGATAGCTGAAGTAACCATATAGCACTGTGGATTGGCTATTATAAGTGCATTTAGGGTCCATTCACACATCCGTATGTGTTTTGCGGATCCACGGATCCGCAAAACATGGACACCGGCAATGTTGCGGACCGCACATCGCTGGCACTATAAAAGAGTCGTAGTAGGATAAATGCATCCAATTATATGTTTAAAGGATCACATGTTTAAGTGATAGGGATTAGGTGCTTATATAAATGTGTATGTCACTATTTGGTATTATGCAGTTTAGGAAGGCTGGACTGGCCGAAACGCGTTCTGTATATATATCTTATACATAGAATAAAAGAATATCATGGATTGAAAAATCAACACGTTTGCTGGGATTACTTCTTGAATTGTTTAAAGGGATTGCCCCTTCCCGAGCAACGTTTTTGGAGGATCGTGAGCTGTCTGATTGGTGCTTTGATCTATTTTTTTCGGGAATGGAATTGCGGACCCGAAAGTGCGGATCCGAAATTCCGGATCCGGGCAGCACATAGTGTGGCCCCATAGAAATGAATGGGTCCGCAATTCCGTTCCGCAAAATGCGGAACAGAATTGCGGATGTGTGAATGGAGCCTTAGGGTGGGCAGCAGGGCCAACAATAGATGGGACAGACACCTTAAAAGGGAATTTCACTTTATTGGGGTTTTCTGTGTGTTTTATACTGATGACTAGGGATGAGCGAACTTATGGTCCATGGTAGCGGAATCCATAACGGAATTCTTAGATAACCCGAACCTTGTACGCTGAACTTGAAACATCCCTACTGATGACCTATTCTCATGATAGGTCATCAGGATCTGATCAGGGGTTGGGTGGTCCAACTCCCGGCACCCCCTTCAACCATCTGTTTAAAGAGACCACTGTTTTCTGGTGAGCACTGCAGCCCCATCTTGGCCAGTGACATCATGTTCATTGGTCACATGGCCTAGGTACAGCTCAGTACCATCCAAGCGAATGGGGTTGGGCTGCAATACCAAGCACAGCTGCTATCCAATGGACTGTGCTTGGTAAGCTGCGAGGTGCTGTGAGCACCTCAGCCTCTTTAAACAGCGAATCGTCAGTGGTGCTAGGAGTCAGATCCCCACCGATCACATACTGAAGACCTATCCTGAGGATAGATCATCCGTATAAAACCCCTTTACTTTTTCTTTAAGGCATTAACTGGGATCTAGAAGATGGTTCAGTATATGATGGAGATTGTGAGTAAAGCCTTATGCATGTTAGGTGGGGTGCCTTGATGTTAGGTAGCTCGGTGCAAGGCAGGATACAATCGAAGTGACTAATGGTTGGATGGTAGCATCAACAACCAGGTCTGTTTGGTTGCAACAAATAAAGCCTCTCTTTGATGATGGAAATAGTAGTACATATAACAACAATAAGCACAATACTAAGGTATATATCAGAGTAGGCTTTTCCAATGGTTGTGTATTGGCAGCAACAATGTTGATAGTAGTACTCAGTGTCTCTCTCTGAATACAACTGGCAGTTTCTCCAAATAATCAAAGGCGTGCAATTCAGTTCACATTAACTCTTTCTGCAATTCCCAGGCTGCAGGGTGCAGATCTTAGATCCAGATGGCCAGTCTGTCTCCAAGTGTGGTGGGCGCTAAAGCAATATACCCTTTCCACAGCAGTAAAGTTTAATTGCCATGAACAAGCTATACCTTACTGTCTTTCCAGGCACAATCTCTGAAGTGGTTCAAAACCTTCAAGAATATCTGTTCTCCTTTTTTCTCAGGGGTAGTTCTTTTGTACAGTTATATTCTATACTCTTCCACTGGCTCTTGTGCTCCGTAATATTGATGCTGCAGTATGTCACGGTCCCTCCCATGACAGAGGTGAGAAGATCGGAGAGACTGGCGGCATGTGAGGGTATCTGACAGTCTCTCTGTTTTCTCCTTTCAGTGTTGTTTGGTAATGACCACACCTCTTGTCTGGTGCAGCTGATGGTCATTACTGAGACTATTTAGTCCTAACCCACACTGCTTACCTTGCAGTTGTTATTTCCTGCTGGAGTTGGTTGAGCTGGTGTGTTGTTCCTTTGGATCTCCTGCTCCTCTATTCTGCTTTAAGCTAAGTGCATTTTGTCTTGCATTTTGTTGTTCGCTTGTGTGTGTTGTTGTCTAGGCCTCAGGGAGACGCTGGTTACTTCATCTGGGGAGGAACCAGTAGTCTCATTCTCTGCCACCATTCCTAGGGCCCTCCAGGGTCTTCAGGGCCTAGGTTCCGGTGTATGAGTATTTCCACCTTCAGGGTCTACTCATACTGGCAGGAGTCAGGGAGAGGTCTAGGGATTCCTAGGAGGTCACCATCCCTCTCCCTTAGCTTTGAGGCCTAGACTTCCGGTCTATTCTGTGTCATTTGGTGTTATCCCCTCCCCATTACCCATGACAAGTACCGCAAAACCTGCTGCTAACAAATTTGCAATGTGAACCACTTAATTCCAAGGACTGCGTACTACCTTCTCCACTACTTATCCAGTGAACATGCCAGAGATATACCACTAGCACATATCAATATAACAATCAAGATTACCTTGCTATTGAATTATCCTCAGTGGTGCTTTCAACTCTTATTGCAGGCTTGAAGACAGGGTTTTAGGTGGATCGGGTATCTTTCTTCCACAGGAGTGTGCCCCAGCCGGTGGTGTCAGTCCGTGTTGGTAAGTTTAAAGGCTCACACTCACGAGAAGCAACCAAGTGACGTCACTATCCGAGCTACGGATCGATGTACGTGCCAAAGCCAACGCGTTTCGGACAATACGATGTCCTTCGTCAGGGAATCACTCTGGCACTTCCCGATACACTCCTTATATACCTCCTTAAACTCCTTGCCTTAACTCTTCACATGGCACATTTAGCTTTCAAGCAAAGGGCAAAAATAAAGAACTTCCTATAACCTCCTCCTATTTTTTTTATTATTTATTCATAATCTCTTTTTCTTTTAATCAAAAGCAAACAACTCTATTTCTACATTTAAGCCCTTTGGTGCTAATGTGTCCATATCTATTTTGTTTCTGCACTGTTTTGGGCCTCTCTCCATTTTCAATTTTTTGGGTGGTGGACACCCTTCTGTATATGTATATAGGTTATGTCCCCTGAGGAGCCTGTAACCAAGTAGGCGAAACGCGTAGGGACAATTATAAGTGTCTTATGAACACTGGACTACTGTTGCACTATCTACGATTTTTTCACTGTATGTTATTGGGTGGCTCTCTTGTCACTCCACGGGGGGTTCCATTAGTATATATTGTTTATTATTTTTCTGGTATTTAGCCTAGGTTTCATCTTAGGACCAGCAGTCTACAATTATTCCCGTGTCAGGGTCTTCCAGGGGTTAATAGGAGGTACGAGACACGGGATCGCTCTTATCAGGACGGCCATTCCGTTTGCAGGCAGGGAGACAATAAATAGGGCCAGCATTAGGGATATCGTCCCTAAGAGCCTTGCTCAGTTGTCTGCTACCCTGCAAACATAGGTGAGTGGAACATTATCTCCACATTAGCTTTTTTTTATTTATTTCATGATTTATATTTTCATTTTTTGTATTATAAGGGTTCATTGGCTTTTACTAGTGATTTGTTAAAAGTTATGTTTTAGTAATATGGTACTACTGTGATGGTTGTTTCTGCACTTGACATGCTCCTAATAAAATAACCCCCCACCCGCTCATTCATCTTTATTATTTCTACCCCACAGAATATCGACCCTTCCAACTTCCCTTCATGTTTGTCTATATAATGCGACAATGGGTGCCACTCATATTTTCTCTGAATATTATAGACATGTTCTCCCAATCTCTTCTTTAGTTGTCTCTTTGTTCGTCCGATATAGATTTTATTGCAAGGGCATATGATGGCATATATTACTATTGCATGTAATATGCTCTCTAATCTCACATGTGTATGAACCATCCTTATTCTGTACATGGAATTGTTTTTTATTTTTGGGAATTTTTTTCACCCTATGCATTTTTTGCATGGAAAAAGCCTTTAGGTACCGTAAGTTTTTTATTTTTTATTTATTCTGTTAGTTGCTGCTGTAAATTTTCTTGTGGAAGCCACCATATTCCCTAAATTTTTTGCTTTTCTATATACAAACCTAGGGACGTCTGGAATATAATCTCCAATAATCTTGTCCTCTTTTAAAATACCCCAATTTTTATTCACTATTTTTTTTAAAGTTGAAAGTACTAAGGAGGATAATTCAATAGCAAGGTAATCTTGGCTCTTTTGTACAATTGTTCTATGGCAGCTTTCAGTCTCAGGAATGGTGTTTTCCTGGAGCAGGCTTTACTTTGGACCTACAGTGAGGAACAGAAGTATTGGAACACCCTGCGATTTTGCGAATTCTCCCACTTAGAAATCATGGAGGGGTCTGAAATTCACATTGTAGGTGCATTCCGACTCTGAGAGACAGAATAAAAAAATGATTTTTAAAGAATTTATTTGTCTTCCTGAACATAAGTATTTGAAAACCTGAGAAACAGCAATATTTCTGGCTCTCAAAGACCTGTTACTGTGCCTTTAAAAAGTCCAACTCTACTCCACTCATTAATCTAACTTAGTAGCACCTGTCTGAGCTCTTTAAAGCCAACTACTACCATGGGCAAGACCAAAGAGGTGACAAAAGACACCAGAGACAAAATTGTGGACCTCCACAAGGCTGGAAAGGGCTACTGGGCAATTGCCAAGCAGCTTGGTAAAAAATAGATCAACTGTTGGAGCAATTGTTAGAAAATGGAAAAGGCTAAAGACGACTGTCAGTCTCCCTCGGGCTGGGGCTCCATGCAAGATCTCACCTCATGGGGTATCACTGATGATAAGAAAGGTGAGGAATCAGCCCAGAACTACAAGGGAGGAGCTGGTCAATGACATGAAGAGAGCTGGGACCACAGTTTTAAAGGTCACTGTCGGTAGAACACTACGCCGTCATAGTTTCAAATCATGCATTGCACGGAAGGTTCCCTTGCTCAAGTAATCACATGTCCAGGCCCGTCTAAAGTTTGCCAATGACCATCTGGATGATCCAGAGAAGGCATGGGAGAAAGTTATGTGGTCAGATGAAACCAAAGTAGAACTTTTTGGTCTAAACTTCACTCGTCGTGTTTGAAGGAAAAAGAAGGACGAGTTGCATCCCAAGAACACCATCCCTACTGTGAAGCATGGGGTTGGTAACATCATGCTTTGGGGGTACTTTTCTGCGAAGCGGACAGGACGACTGCACTGTATTAAGGAGAGGATGAATGGGGCCATTTATTGTGAGATTTTGAGCAACAACCTCCTTCCCTCAGTCAGAGCATTAAAGATGGGTCATGGCTGGGTCTTCCAACATGACAACGACCCGAAGCACACAGCCAGGATAACCAAGGAGTGGCTCCGTAAGAAGCATATCAAGGTTCTGGAGTGGCCTAGTCTCCAGACCTAAATCCAATAGAACATCTTTGGAGGGAGCTGAAACTCTGTGTTGATCAGCGACAGCCCCGAAACCTGACAGATCTAGAGGAGATATGTGTGGAGGAGCGGGCCAAAATCCCTGTTGCAGTGTGTGCAAACCTGTTTAGGAACTACAGGAAACGTTTGACCTCTGTAATTGCAAACAAAGGCTTCTGTACCTAATATTAACACTGATTTTCTCAGGTGTTCAGCAGTGCAAGACAAATACATTCTTTAAAAATCATACAATGTGATTTCCTGATTTATTTATTTTTATTCTGTCTCTCAGAGTGGGAATGCACCTACAATGTGGATTTCAGACCCCTCCATCATTTCTAAGTGGGAGAACCTGCAAAATCCTAACTCAAATACTAACTGTTCCTCACTGTAGGAGCTCTGCTTAGCTAAGACCTTCTTACCAACGAGAAGGCAGGACCAGCCCATCACCCTGGGGATGAAGGCTGAGGCTAGTTTCACACTAGCGGCAAGGAACTCCGGCAGGCTGTTTCGGCGGGTGAACAGCCTGTCGGATCCGTGCTAGTGCACGTGTGCCCCCGGGCTACTGCTCTGGCCCCATTGACTATAATGCAAACATGCCGAGAGGTGGCCGGAATAAAACTACGACATAATAAAGTGTATTAAAGAACATCTGAAGTACCCCAGAATAGGATATTGTAAACTGTTCCTGTTAAGTAACGTTATTTAATGTTATTTAATATGTTAATACCTTGTAATGCACCAGAATAGTTTTGTATGGATTAGTTGGGGTTAATAATCCAGATTCTGCTCCTGTCAGATGTAGGGTGTTGGACTTAGGACCGCCCCTAGCTCAGTTAGTAGTGTGCTAGTGGAGGAAGTGAGAGGAGGCTACATGTGCTCACTGCTCAGAGTAATAGACCTGAGCACCAGTGAACTACCATCTCTTAAAAGATCTACAGGGAGAAAACCACAGTTCACAATACTCCAGGAAAAGAGAAAGAAATGAAGTAGAAGGTCCAGAATTTGTATGGAGGAGTCAGTAAAGTATTCGCTGTTTAAGGTTGATAGAGAGTTTACTGTAGTGAGAAACATTAATAATACAAGACACGCTTCACTCTTGGGCATGGTCTGACTCACTGTATCGTAATCCTATACCCCTTTAACTGGGAATTATAGTCAAGCATGCAAGAATAATATTGCCAGCCATAGATTATGCAGTGAGACTTTGTAGATATAGAGGAAAGGAGTACTACTATTTCCATTCTGACCTATATCCATACATTGCTATCTGCCAATATTTACACTGCGTATTGTTTGGAGCTATATTTTGATACCATTAGACGCCAAATGGAAAAGGATTTAGGAAAACTAGAAGAATGGTCAGAACTCTGGCAACTGAAATTTAATGGGGATAAGTGCAAGATAATGCACCTGGGGCGTAAAAACCCAAGGGCAGAATATAGAATATTTGACACAGTCCTGACCTCAGTATCTGAGGAAAGGGATTTAGGAGTAATTATTTGAGAAGACTTAAAGGTGGGAAGACAATGTAATAAAGCAGCACGAAATGCTAGCAGAATGCTTGGGTGTATAGGGAGAGGAATTACCAGTAGACAGAGCGAGGCGCTCATGCCGCTCTACAGAGCACTAGTGAGACCTCATTTGGAGTATTGTGCTCAGTACTGGAGACCATATCTCCAGAAGGATATAGATACTCTAGAGAGAGTTCAGAGAAGAGCTACTAAACTGGTACATGGATTGCAGGATAAAACTTACCAGGAAAGATTAAAAGACCTTAACATGTATAGCTTGGAAGAAAGACGAGACAGAGGGGATATGATAGAAACTTTTAAATACATAAAGGGAATCAACAAGGTAAAAGAGGAGAGCATATTTAAAAGAAGAAAAACTGCTACAAGAGGACACAGTTTTAAATTAGAGGGGCAAAGGTTTAAAAGTAATATAAGGAAGTATTACTTCACTGAGAGAGTAGTGGATGCATGGAATAGCCTTCCTGCAGAAGTGGTAGCTGCAAATACAGTGAAGGAGTTTAAGCATGCAAGGGATAGGCATAAGGCCATCCTTCATATAAGATAGGGCCAGGGGCTATCCATAGTATTTAGTATATTGGGCAGACTAGATGGGCCAAATGGTTCTTATCTGCCGACACATTCTATGTTTCTATGTTTCTATGTACTACAACTCCCAAACCAAACCTACAACACCAAGGACACCCCAGCATCAGGGTGTGCCTGGAGGGAAGAAAGGGTGTGTCCTCCTATCACTGCTCTAGCCCTAGGGAGTCACTACTACTCCCATCCTCCGCTATTTGGGGGCTTGCAGCACCTCTCCACATGACGTGATTATGCTATTTAAATGTAGAAAATGTTATTCAGTTATGAAGAATTTCAGAAATGTTGACAGGAAGTTATATCTGAAGCTAGATGACAAACAATATGGCCACTGATACATCTCCCACAAAGTTTGGGAACCTATCTTTCCTATAGTCATGAAAAGTAAGTCCCCATAGATATCTGTATACCCAAGCATATTTGCCATTCAGGAGTGTATTCCAATGTCTTGATAACCTTACCACTTGCTCTCTCTGGCGCCCCCTTCCTGTCTCTCTTCTCAATAACAGTGTTTAATCATTCTATGGATGTTCATTTTCTTCCTGACTCTTTAAAATTTGCTGTTTCTACTTCAATAACAATGCGAATATTGTGCAAATGTAAAAGCTCTTGTGTCTGGACAACCAGAAGACATAAAAAAATCCACATATCAGCCTCTAGACAGATAATAATCGCATTTTTCAAATCAGCCTCAACATTTAGATGTGAAAAAGAGCAGGGTCCAATTTATTCCTAAATTTTATTTTGCAAGTTCTAGGTAGTGACATCTGGACGGGAAATCCTGATGCTGCACATATATAAACCACAGTGATGTTTTTCCACATTTACCTCTTGCTGGTTTGTGGAGTTGTGGTCCTTCCCACTGAAGTCACTGAGTGGAAAACACTGCCACAAAAACACAAACAAACAGCTGGCGATTATAAATGCTGTGGTTGAGAAAGAAAAGAAAAATGATGGGAGTTATAGTTTCCCAATAGCAAAAGGCCCACATAAATAGGTTTACTTCATTTTAAAAAAAATTAAGAATGCCATATTTTACATAGTTGGGGTGATTTGTGTCCAGTTGTCCTAAAATCAGCGCTCCTGTTAGTAGGTAATAATTGTCTGATCTCTGCTGGTCAGACCAGTCACGTGAGGGGCCAATGTCCCTTGTTTGAATAGAGCTTTGATTGCACATGTGTGCTGCTGCTACATTCAAAGTCTATGGGACTGATGAAGATAGCTGAGCGCTGTTTTTAGCTGATTATATCTGTCCCATAGACTTTGAGTTGAGTGGGAGTGTGCATGCACAACTGCTACCCCAGTCAAACAGGTGATATGGGACCCCTGTGCTCGTGATCGGTGGAGGTTGTAGCATTGGGACCCCAATGATCTGATCATTATCACCTATTCCAGTGATGGTGAACCTTTTAGAGACCAAGTGCCCAAAACTGCAACCAAATACCTACTTATTTATTGCAAAGTGCCAACACGGCAATTTAACCTAAATACCAATATAATATGTCTTTCATGTCCTTTATCATTTATCTATAATAGATAAATAGCCTACATTTAATGCGCTGCGTGTGCTGTTCATAGTGTCTCCTGGGGATGATGAATGGCAGGAAAAGTCTAAAGCATATTGCTATGCCATAGACTTTTTCCAGGGCGAGGGTGCCCACATAGAGGGCTCTGAGTGCCGCCTCTGGCACCCGTGCCATAGGTTTGCCATCACAGACCTATTCTGTAGATAGATGATAAGTGTTAATTTTGGGATGCCCCTTTAACAGGTGCCCACCAGCTGAAAAATTTGGGGCATTCGGAAATGTCTGTAGCCGTGGCAAGGAGCAGTAATCTGCATGGGAGGCCTGGGCACTTGCGATGGCTCATTTGCATATCTTTAAAACGTGATTTTTGGCGCTTTGGAGACTCTCACGAACTAAACAAAAATATCATTAGCGTTGTGTACTTGTGTACCACACAGCTTTATAATCAGTTTAAATTGAGGCCAGTAGGTGACAGACTCCCTTTAAGTTAAATGCTGTGATGTGTTATGTTTATGTACTCAATAGCAATGTATAAGACAACCAAATGGTTAACAAATTTGCAGATTAAAATAGAAAAATATGTGGATGGGCACTCTATATGAAGGTAAATAGGACGTATTTTATTAATAATTTCATAAAATGCAAACAATATATAAATCAATAAATATACACTCTGTATAAAAACCTGTAAAAATTTGGAAACAGATCAAAATCTTAAACTACTTCATGAAACTAGGGCTGGTACCTAATACAAATCCCACTTTGTGTCACAGGACCAATTTGTCCTGGGAGTGAGGTTTTATATTATATGGAAATGATCAGGCACTCAGTCCCCGTTACATGTGATGATATCTGTCCAAATATGCATAAACAAATTAAGATAACATATAATTTCACTGATAAAAGTAAATGGTCCTATTTATATAGCCACTTGAATTTCTTATTTAGAATCGTTGATGTGCTTTAAATGCTATATGTAGCAAGTTCCTGCTCAGATTGCAACTCTTTATGAATAATAAACAGTCTCTTTTTGTATCCGCATGGAATTCGCTACAAATGTAACCAGTCTTTCTAGTGTTGGTCTTTAGGATATTCTAATAACGGCATCCAGATCAAATCGCTATGGCGAAAATCCTTGATGGTACAATGGATCGTTCTTTTTCAGTTGGTGCTCTATATTATTGCGTCAAGGAAAGTTTTTACCCACTATGTGGGCTTACCTTTGCCTATAGTTTACGGGAACTTGCGAGTAAGTTTGTCCTTCACATAGCACGCCGGCGTCCCGGCTGCAGAGTTGGTCGCGTCCCACGTGTCTCTGCTGCTGATTAACAGAAGCTGGTTTGGTATAGAGACCACGTCTTTTTTCGGCGCAGGTAAATGACGTCTTTCCAATCTGTTCAAATGGATTAAAGATGTTCCTTTTTCTTCTTAGTGCACTTAAGTTCTTTAAGATCGGGGTATCTTTCAAGGTCCTACGCCACCTTAGGACCTTGAAAGATACCCCGATCTTAAAGAACTTAAGTGCACTAAGAAGAAAAAGGAACATCTTTAATCCATTTGAACAGATTGGAAAGACGTCATTTACCTGCGCCGAAAAAAGACGTGGTCTCTATACCAAACCAGCTTCTGTTAATCAGCAGCAGAGACACGTGGGACGCGACCAACTCTGCAGCCGGGACGCCGGCGTGCTATGTGAAGGACAAACTTACTCGCAAGTTCCCGTAAACTATAGGCAAAGGTAAGCCCACATAGTGGGTAAAAACTTTCCTTGACGCAATAATATAGAGCACCAACTGAAAAAGAACGATCCATTGTACCATCAAGGATTTTCGCCATAGCGATTTGATCTGGATGCCGTTATTAGAATATCCTAAAGACCAACACTAGAAAGACTGGTTACATTTGTAGCGAATTCCATGCGGATACAAAAAGAGACTGTTTATTATTCATAAAGAGTTGCAATCTGAGCAGGAACTTGCTACATATAGCATTTAAAGCACATCAACGATTCTAAATAAGAAATTCAAGTGGCTATATAAATAGGACCATTTACTTTTATCAGTGAAATTATATGTTATCTTAATTTGTTTATGCATATTTGGACAGATATCATCACATGTAACGGGGACTGAGTGCCTGATCATTTCCATATAATATAAAACCTCACTCCCAGGACAAATTGGTCCTGTGACACAAAGTGGGATTTGTATTAGGTACCAGCCCTAGTTTCATGAAGTAGTTTAAGATTTTGATCTGTTTCCAAATTTTTACAGGTTTTTATACAGAGTGTATATTTATTGATTTATATATTGTTTGCATTTTATGAAATTATTAATAAAATACGTCCTATTTACCTTCATATAGAGTGCCCATCCACATATTTTTCTATTTTAAACTACAATTTTGAGGGGTGTACTCAAATTGTGGTTGGTGCACCTACCGTGGGGGAACAGAGGTGAGCGGATCTCTAAAACTATTTTTCCAAATTTGCAGATTGTTTAGATTACCAGGGTGATGGACCTGGTCCGGTCCCTGGCTAGTTAATAGCGAGTGTGAATCTAGCAAAGAAAGAAAAAGACCTACACGTGCAAACTTCTGAGAGCTACGTCCAAGCATTCAGATGCCAAGGAAGCAACTCTATTATCAGGGAACCCCTGAAAGAAAGAGTCCAATCCTCTTGGAAGGTCTAGAATCAAACAGACCATGCAAGCTTCAGACAGCAAGGTATTTGCTTGTTTATGGCAGAAAGTATTTGCTACTGTGGCAGGGATTATTGCCTCCAGCACCTGTCACACATTGATGGTCAGGCCACCCATGTCTATAGTTTCTGCTCAGGAACTGCAGAAAGAGTTAATAAGGACAATATAACACACCTGTCTTGTCCTGGAAAGACAGCAAAGTGTTTGGAGTGAGATTTAGGAAGTACTAAAACTACCATCATTGTTGTTGCCTCTACACTGCTATTGAGAGAAGATAGCATTGTGATATACTTTGAAACTGTGCTTTTGCTGCTATATGTACTACTACTCCTACCATCAACTCAATATTGCGGCCTGGTTATTGACTTCACCATCCACCTGCTACTTTATCTTCACTCCTGCCATGCACTGGCAGACATCCTCCATCAAGGGCAACTATCACCAGGCAGGAGCCCCAATACCAGGGAGCATCAGAGGGAGGACTGCAACCATGATCTGTGAGTTCTGCTACTCCGCTTAGGGTAACAGCCACCACTCCCATCATCTGTGCCCAGTGCCTCCCCTTCTGGGTTACTATGATCTGGTGTAGATTAGCTCCTAAATTTTAGTGATTTTTTTTTTTTTTAGGCTTTCTCGTTTAGTAAAGTTGACTAAATCTAAGCTTCCTTGGAGACCTTGTTCACTTTTCTCATCACTTTCTAAATTTGCTGGGCAATAAGAACAGTCACAAAGTTGTGATTTGCAACCTTGTTCCTGAATTGAGGCATAAACTGATGATAGACACACACTCACTTTCTTTAATTGACCCAGTAGTTTTTTAATCAGTCTTGAGCAACTGTAACACGAGCTTAGGTCTGTAGTCCACTCAACACAGGGAGTCCTCATATTCATGAGCCCCCGACTCTGCCTGCCGCTGATGGACAGCTCTCTTCCTATAGCGATCAGCCTCAGGGGGGTAGGGAGAGAGAGGAGCTTGTATACAGTACAGACCAAAAGTTTGGACACACCTTCTCATTCAAAGAGTTTTCTTTATTTTCATGACTATGAAAATTGTAGATTTACACTGAAGGCATCAAAACTATGAATTAACACATGTGGAATTATATACATAACAAAAAAGTGTGAAACAACTGAAAATATGTCATATTCTAGGTTCTTCAAAGTAGCCACCTTTTGCTTTGATTACTGCTTTGCACACTCTTGACATTCTCTTGATGAGCTTCAAAACGTAGTCACCTGAAATGGTTTTCACTTCACAAGTGTGCCCTGTCAGATTTAATAAGTGGGATTTCTTGCCTTATAAATGGGGTTGGGACCATCAGTTGCGTTGTGGAGAAGTCAGGTGGATACACAGCTGATAGTCCTACTGAATAGACTGTTAGAATTTGTATTATGGCAAGAAAAAAGGAGCTAAGTAAAGAAAAACGAGTGGCCATCATTACTTTAAGAAATGAAGGTCAGTCAGTCCGAAAAATTGGGAAAACTTTGAAAGTGTCCCCAAGTTCAGTCATGCGGACCGCCCCAGGAAAGGAAGACCAATAGTCACCTCTGCTGCGGAGGACCAAGAGTCACCAGCCTCAGAAATCGCAGGTTAACAGCAGCTCAGATTAGAGACAAGGTCAATGCCACACAGAGGTCTAGCAGCAGACACATCTCTAGAACTGTTAAGAGGAGACTGTGTGAATCAGGCCTTCATGGTAGAATATCTGCTAGGAAATCACTGCTAAGGACAAGCAACAAGCAGAAGAGACTTGTTTGGGCTAAAGAGCACAAGGAATGGACATTAGACCAGTGGAAATCTGTGCTTTGGTCTGATGAGTCCAAATTTGAGATCTTTGGTTCCAACCACCGCGTCTTTGTGCGACGCAGAAAAGGTGAACGGATGGACTCTACATGCCTGGTTCCCACCTTGAAGCATGGAGGAGGAGGTGTGATGGTGTGGGGGTGCTTTGCTGGTGACACTGTTGGGGATTTATTCAAAATTGAAGGCATACTGAACCAGCATGGCTACCACAGCATCTTGCAGCGGCATGCTATTACATCCGGTTTGCGTTTAGTTGGACCATCATTTATTTTTCAACAGGACCCCAAACACACCTCCAGGCTGTGTAAGGGCAATTTGACCATGAAGGAGAGTGATGGGGTGCTGCGCCAGATGACCTGGCCTCCACAGTCACCGGACCTGAACCCAATCGAGATGGTTTGAGGTGAGCTGGACCGCAGAGTGAAGGCAAAAGGGCCAACAAGTGCTAAGCATCTCTGGGAACTCCTTCAAGACTGTTGGAAGACCATTTCAGGTAACTACCTCTTGAAGCTCATCAAGAAAATGCCAAGAGTGTGCAAAGCAGTAATCAAAGCAAAAGGTGGCTACTTTGAAGAACCAAGAATATGACATATTTTCAGTTGTTTCACACTTTTTTGTTAGGTATATAATTCCACATGTGTTAATTCATAGTTTTGATGCCTTCAGTGTGAATCTACAATTTTCATAGTCATTAAAATAAAGAAAACTCTTTGAATGAGAAGGTGTGTCCAAACTTTTGGTCTGTACTGTATATGAGGACTCCCTGGTGTGCGCTCTGTAGCAATTGATCTCCAGAGCACAGCTTGTGCCAATGCTGCTCAATACAGATTTTAGAAAGCTACTGGTCAATTCAGTTTTAAAAGAAAGTGGATCTGTCACCAGTTTATGCTGCCAGCAGATAGGGACAAAATCCCGTTAAAGCTGTTGTCTGAGATTAGGAAAAATAGTTGCTTTAATTCTAGAAATTCTTGCCTATGTACTGTGTCTATTATTGAAGTTTAGCCCCTTTCAAGAGAATTAAGCCTCATTTACACGTCAGTGTTTTGTTCAGTGATTTCCATCAGTGATTGTGAGCCAAAACCAGGAGCGGAGCCTCCACAGTCATAAGGTATAAGGGAAAGATCTGCACCTGTTCTGTGTTTAGAGCCGCACCTGGTTTTGGTTGAAAATCACTGATGGAAATCACTGACTGAACACCGATGTGTGAATGAAGCATTAGACTGTAATACCAAACGCAGCATATGGAGAAGAGTGGTGCTCTAGAGTGAGCGGATATCTTATAATGGAAGGAATTATACGAGCAGAGAAACAATATTATAAGAAACAATAGGTGCAGAGAGAACAACTTTATCAATCACCCTTTCTGCCCCAGAGACAGCCTGTCATGGAAGTTAGACTGCTGCAGACACTAACGCCATGTCTATGTGCCGTGAGCCCTTGGGGCACACCCTGATTCTAGGGCTCCTGCCTGATGGTAGCTGGGGTGCCCATGATGTTAGGTGTTTGGATGGATGTAAGGCAGAGCGTGTAGAGTGCAATGTGAAATGGCTAGCATATAGTACAAGAGTCAGTAACCAGGCCATATTAAACAAAATAAACGTCTCTATTTACCGTAGTGCAAAATGGAAGTTGTGGTAGATTCAGTTATAGCAAGGCATTTCCAGTTGTTCACATTGCAATTCCCCCCAGATAGCAGTGTATGGATTCAGGCAAGGATGAGAGTTATGGCCCTATTTCCTCTATCCTGCTAAAGTCTCTATTAGTAGAACCAATCAACTGTACTTTTGCAGTTATGCCTGTAATGTGCACGACGGCGTACAGGCTGAATGATACGACTGGTGGGTTTGTTCCTTAGGGTATCTTAACTGTAATCCCTTCTTGGCAGTAAAGTCTGTATTGCCCCTAATAGCAGTTACCTTACTGACTCCAATACCTGGCCATACAGATTCAAGCACTCCAGTACTCTTCTTTATATTTCTCTCCTTTTCTCCTTTATCTTTCTTGCTGTCGATCTTGCAACGATCACACAGAGATCTGTAATTCTCTGAAGCCTGAGGAGGGGGAAACATGGTCTGTGCGTCCTCCCTCTCCTAAGTCAGTTCTAAGACTCTCCTATAACACCATAGAGCTAGAAGTGGAGCCAGCCACCAAAGGGCTGTGTCACAGTAGTTAACTTTGTCACTACAATACAGAGCTAAGCTAGGACTATACAAGGCATTACAATTCATAACAGAACAATATATATAAACATAACGTTTAATTGACAAACCATTTGCAGATACCATCTGCTTCGGGGTACTGCATATGTGCTGCCCTGAAGCAACGATACTTTGCAGTATGGACATTTGCGAACATTTGTGCAGCGAGCCACTGAGGAGCTGGTGGATAGGATGGGAGTGGTAGTGGCCCTGATGAGATGTCCTGATTACTGTCACTCCCTGGGGATTGGTGGCGTGAAAAGGTAGTTTGAAGAACCAGGCCAGAAGTAAACATATATAAGAGTATATGTATATAACTCAAAACACATCCAGCAGTATTAAGTGCAAATTGCAGTTTCTGTCCCCAGATGAGAAGGTATTGTGGCTGGTCAGATGGCAATTTAAAAGCACTTGCAGGCACTTGTGGATATAGGTGTCCACTGTGATATTCAGGCTTGAAGTTTGTCTGGACAGGTTGTAAGCTAGGTGATGGGTGTCTGAGCTGTAGTCCCTCACCTGCAGCAGTGTCTGTAAAGCTGTTATTACGCTGATCACTCTGCTGTTTTGTCACACTGATGCTTTCTGGCAGCAGTGTTCTTTAAAGGGAACCTGTCACCAGGATTTCATGTATAGAGCTGAGGACATAGGTTGCTAGATGGCCGCTAGCACATCCGCAATACCCAGTCCCCATAGCTCTGTGTGCTTTTATTGTGTAAAAAAAAACGATTTGATACGTATGCAAATTAACATAAAAGAGTCATATCTTACTTGTGTGACCAGAGAAGAGTCATATTTTCAAGCTCTGACTCATCTCAGGTTAATTTGCATATCTATCAAATCGTTTTTTTTTTTACACAATAAAAGCACACAGAGCTATGGGGACTGGGTATTGCGGATGTCCTAGTGGCCATCTAGCAACCTATGTCCTCAGATCTATACCCAAAATCCGGGTGACAGGTTCCCTTTAAGCTGATGAGTTCTCTGGAGTCATGATCTCACAGGCGAACTGGATATGGTCCCTAGGAGTAGGAACTTTGACATTTTTATATAATGGCATTTAAACTATGTATCACACATAGTGGGTTTTAGAAATTGAGTCATGGGGGGCTCCACTATTCCTCACACGGTAGATCTGCATTACCTATCCTACTGCCCGTAAGCTAGAGGGAAAACATGGTCAGTGATTTTTAAGAAAATATTAGACCCTTGTATAAGAAAGAAAGGGTTAAAAGATTGCATTTAGGGTTGGACTAGTCTTTCGCAGTATCAGGAATATCTGGTAGGCCGAGGCACTGATACAATAATGAACTCCAAAGGTCCAGCAGAAGACAAGTGCCTTTGGTGACCATGTCCTGTGTGTTCAATGGTAAGAACAAATGGGGTCATTCATGAAACTGGTGTAAATTAGAACTGGCTTAGTTGCCCATGGCAACCAATCAGATTCCACCTTTCATTATCCAAAGGAGCTGTCAAGGGTATCAGATTGTTTGCTATGGGCAACTATGCTAGTTCTACTTTACACCAGTTTCATAAATGACCCCAAAAGTTTACAATGCAATGTTGAGAGAACGTGCACGTACCCAAGATGTATCCAGTATGACGCTTGGTCACATTTACCTTTTTAGAATTTGGATGGAATTGCCCTGTGTTTAGAATAAATTGTATATAATATGTCATTTAGAATTACCTTGTGCACAGATCATGTAGTTCCAGTGAGGATGGAGAAGAAACTGTTAGTAACACGTTTCCTTGAGAATAAAGAAAAATGATCACAGATTATTAAGATGGAAAGGAAAAAATAAGAGATGCTTAAATGCTTTCTTTCTTCTTGCCTAGTGGCTGCTCATCTGCTAGAATAAGGACACTGAACGCACAAGATGTGGAATTCTGGGATGGGTGAGTCAGCAGCAACTTGGCTTAAAATCTGATTTTGTTGGCTTAGCCAGAGTTTAGATGCTGACTTTTAATTTCCTTGTCAGCTGCGACCTGTTTACATAGACTGAAGCATCTGAACCCCAATGACAGGAATATTTATGGTGGTCACAGTATATATACATTCTTCTGTAAAAGGACTGAGATTTGGAGCAACCATTTGCTACCTCAGTGGTCTGTTACCTGTGGATCTTCCACTGAGGTGAAACTACACCTCCTAGCATGTCCTGAGACACTGCTTACATCACCTATGTAATGGCAATTTTCCATACCTGTTCATCTGTTACTGCAGAAGAACTACAAAGTTTCCAAGCATTATTTGGCACATAACTAAAGCAAATGGACATGCAACGGGCCTACGGATCAGGGCGTCTGGGGTATCCCTTGCCCCTTAGGAGGTTTCTACGAAATATGTCCATCTTATAGAGCAAGTAATCGTGACGCCAGTTGCATTTAAGCAACAAGGACATGGCAACCTCTTTGTAGATAGTAGTGTTGGTACCCAGATGTAGGATTGCCAGAGTAGTGTAGAGTGGCCTACAGTCTCTGTAGATGTTGTATACACGTGTCACGGTGTTCCTACCTGGATATCCTTGGATCCCAGACGTGATGTAGTCTGAAGCAGTGCAAAAAGGGGTAGTTGAACTTGGATGGTGAATAAGTAGAATACATGGAGTCCAGACTTTGTAGTAATGTTGAACACAGCTTTACTTGGCATAAACGGTAATCCAAACAGTTTCCAAACTTTATCTTCGTCATCAGCAGGTATTGGCATAATCTGGCAGGCAAATGCTCCTCTGCAACAATCTCAAACCTGCTATGCGCGGTAGCTCTCTCAGCTCTGCTATGCTTTGCTGGGTTAAATAGGAACTATTCTTCTTCTGCTGGAACTTAGGTTAGCTATAGTCTGTCTCTTACTTTATCTTTAATCCTAGGAACTTCTTCCTGGCATCAAGCTCTGTTAGCTTGGGGTTAAGGCAATGCAAGCCCAGGAGGGGACAAGCAACCATATACATCTCACAGGCAGGGCCTGCGAGCCCAGCAGAGCAGACAGCGCTCTGCTGGCCGACACACAACCTCTTCCTAAGGAGGGTGGACTAGACTGACCTCTTGCAGGCTTGTCTAAAACTCCTCCCTCTCCTCCCTATATCTACCATTTGATATAGCAACAGCTACCAAAAGGTCTCTGCCCTTGTGAGTAAGGGGTCCATTAACAGTTTCCCTCTAAGGTATATCCAGAGAACCAAACATTGTGCACAAAGCGCTCACTACTGACTTTTTCTATGTATTCTGGCCATGAACACCATAGAAAGCGCAGGGGTGTCTTTACTCTGTAGTCCTACCACTATGCCAGGGGTGGCCAACCTGTGGCTCTTGAGCCACATGCGGCTCTTTGCTTCTTCAAGTGAGGCTCTAGCTGTGAAGCCAGGAAGCACTCTCCACCCCATGCTCAGATCTCTTTTCCTGATCGGGCACTGTGCATCAGGACGTAGTGGAGAGTGAGCTGGAGCTGCAAAGTAGTAACACAGTGTAGGAACGTAGTATGTGGAGACACGCACTATGACCTGACATTGTGCTCATCAGCAGTAATGGCCAGTTTGCAGTGTTCGCCAGCGAACACATGCGGGCTGACATCTTTAGTAAGGTAGACTCACCCGTCCGGCCCTTACCTGTGCCTGTGCCGGGAGCCGGTCTGAAATCAAATGCGGTCATGGGGAGCAGGCAGTTCCTGGGGGACTTTATCGGACGGGTGAGTCTACCTTACTAAAGGTGGCAGCCCGCATGTGTTCGCTGGCAAACACTGCGAACTGGCCATCACTGCTCATCAGGTCACAGTGGAGAGCATGTCAGACCTGCAGAGTAGCAGGTGCCCGAGCAGGAGCCCAGTGCCTGATCAGCAGAGGGAAGAGATTTTTTTTAATGATAGAACTAAGAATGTGGGTCTGATCTAAGCATGGGGGGGGGGGGGTCCTGACCTGGGCAATGGGGGGGTCTGATGTGAGCATGAGGGGGTCCAGATCTGAGCAATGGGGGTCTGATCTGAGCATGAGGGGGAAGAACTGAGCATGAGGGGGAAGATTTGAGCATGGCGGTCTTGTTTGAGCATGGGAGGGGGGGTCAGATCTGAGAAGGGGGAGATCTGAGCATGGTGGGGGATCTGAGCATGTGGGGGAGATATGAGTACTAAGGGTCTGACATTGGGAGTCTGATTGGTCTGATCCAAGCATTGGGGGTCTGATTTGGAAGTCTGATGAGGTTTGGGGATCTTATTGTAGATCAGATGAGGATTGGGAATCTGATTTAGGAGTCTGATCTAAGGTCTGATGAAAAATATATTATTATTTTTTGTCTGCTAATGAACAATAAGAAAAAATTTTTTTTTAGCAGACCTCAGATCAGATGAAAAAAATGTTTTATCTTATTTTTCTTTGTTTAAACCTAGGTGCATCTTGTAGGGCAAAAAATATGGTGACTGTGTGTAAATGTATAGCTTGTGGCTCCTGGTAGTCATAAGTTTTTTTTTTTGGGCTCTTTGTGTATGTAAGGTTGGCCACCCCTGCACTATGCAATGAAAATGCCCACAAACAGAAGGGTGGCTTTATCCTGTATTCCCTTCAAACAACAAGGTCTAATTATGCTTTACGCTACGTCACCTTGATGAATGAAACAGGTAGCAAAATATTTTCCCTAAGCTGGTGCACTAGGCCTTAGGACAGGGATCTCAAACTGCGGCCCTCCAGCTGTTGCAAAACTACAACTCCCAGCATGCCCGGACAGCCTACAGGTATCAGCCTACAGCAGGGAATTGTGGGAGTTGTAGTTTTGCAACAGCTGGAGGGCCGCAGTTTGAGATCCCTGCCGTAGGACATAGAGGAGTAATCATACTTAAAACACTCCAATAATTCAGGAGGAGGAACATTTTCTCCTACAACTACAGACATACATGATTGCAGCTGGTCACCCTTAATGGTGGTAGATTTGCTTGGAACATAACCACTTGGTCTAGAACCATTAGTTTTACATGTACTCAGCTTTAGCACACAACCACTTGTTTTAGAACCATTCGTTTTAATTGTACTCAGAGGCAATCCATGAGGAGCAATAAAGAGTTAGACTTGCTTGGAACGTACCAGATGCACTCAGAGGCAGTATATAACAAGGCAGTATTTAACAACTAAGAAATTATTGTACATTGTTGTACCTGCAAAGAAATACACAATGGGCACAATACTTAAACGTTGCTAAAAAATGTAAAACATTAGTGCACATGGGGTGGAGCACCTCTCCCTTTAAAAGCCAGGACATATCACTCTGCTTCAGGCCACAGAGGAAGAAGCACTGTGCTTCGAAACGCGTCTGGTACCCTGCAGCATCGCCACCCCTCACGTCGTAAACATAGCACTTGGAAATAGGATTTAAAAGACACTCATCGATCTTTTCAAAGAACGCATCATTTCAAAGATTCGCATCAATTGGAAGACTTGCATCGATACCCGTGCTTTTTTTCAAACTCCAAGCCGCCGCTCCCGCCCACGTGGGACGCCACGTCATGGGCAGGTAGAGCAAGGCCGGCGAATAACACAGCAGCAGAACGGGTAACACCAATAGGGTGCCTCTACATTGAGCACCTGTCTATGTTTCCCCCCCTTTTTTTAGTTTGCAACTTATTTATTATATCGACATATACCTAATCCGTATAAACACAAAGCTACGAATTTAGAGGGTATTCATATGTCGATCCTGCTACATGTGCACTTACATTTGTCTCCCAGCGAACTAGCCACTTGCATCGTTCCCGGCTGCAATCACCCTCAGCTGCAACCATCTTTAGCTTCCCCTACAGGACAGAAATGACATATCAAGGACTTTAAGGCCTCCTGCACACGACAGTATTTTTTAACGTCCCGCAAAACGTGGTTCCGTTGTACCGTGATCAGTGTCCGTTTTTTCTTCCGTGGGTCTTCCGTGATTTTTGGAGGATCCACGGACATGAAAAATGAAAAAAAAGTCAAGTTTGCCATTGAAATGATAGGAAAAAACGGACACGGATCACGGACACGGATCACGGACACGGATGACAATCTTGTGTGCTTCCGTGATTTTCACGGACCCATTGACTTGAATGGGTCCGTGAACCGTTGGCCGTGAAAAAAATAGGACAGGTCATATTTTTTTCACGGCCAGGAAACACGGATCACGGATGCGGCTGCCAAACGGTGCAGTTTCCGATTTTTCCACGGACCCATTGAAAGTCAATGGGACCGCAGAAAAACACGTTAAACGGGACAACGGCCACGGGTGCACACAACGGTCGTGTGAAGGAGGCCTAAGGAACATCATATGCAAACTCTGTCCTAACACATTAAGTGGACTGAAGATATTGTTCTCCATCAATTTATATTTTATATTTTTTCTATATAATTCGATTTTTATATTGTTCGAAATTTACATTTCTTCATTTTTTTCATTTTTTAGCATATATCTTTATAATTTTATCAATAAATTTAAAAAAATTTAATAGCTACAATTATAGTGTGATCATTATATACCGTTATATACCACTGCGAGAACACAACCCACACCTATACCACCAACCCCTCAATATTTCCACAAACCACACATATTCAACCCAGATACCGAGTGCCTCCCACATCTATATCTTGCATTAGTGCAAATGTAGTGTCCCACATATGTGTGTATGGTCCACTCCAAATTAATATATATTGTGTGATGTCATTTTGCACTATTCCTTTGTCTATGCTGCTAAATCCATATTACAGGCTGATAACATGCACTACATGTTTCCACCACTAGAGGTCTCCACCACACACATTTAAATAATGCAGCCACAGGAAGTTAGAAGTGAGTTGAGATTAGAAAATGAGAGACTAGGAGCATAGGCGTGCGCAGCCTATTGCATTAGGGTGTGCACCCTAAAGCACAAACACACGCCGCGCGTGTGTATGATTATATATATATATATATATATATATATACACACACATACATATACACACACACACAATTACACTAAGGGGTATCAGGGTACATTATTATACAGGGGTAATATAACTAAGGGGTATCAGGGTACATTATTATACAGGGGTAATATAACTAAGGGGTATCAGGGTAAATTATACAGGAGTAATATAACTAGGAGGGCTATCAGGAACATTATACAGGGGTAATATAACTTATATTATATAAGTTATATTCCCCCTTCATCATGTTGCCTGAGATAGCCCTCCTCAGTTATATTACCCCTGTATAATAATGTACCCTGATACCCCTTAGTTTTACCCCCTGTATAAATTACCCTGATCCCTCAGTTATATTACCCCCTGTATAATGTCCCCGATAGCCCTCCTCAGTTATATTACCCCCTGTAATTTACCCTGATACCCCTCAGTTATACGGTATCATATAACTGAGGGGTATCAGGGTACATTATACAGGGGTGTAAATGAGGAGCGGTAGCAAGCAGCAGGAAACATACAGGGCAGAGTTCCAGTGGCGTAGTGTGGGTTTTGCCAGCACCCAGAGCAATTCAAGTATTGCTCCCCCCCCCAACCCTTCCTCAACGTTTTCATTCGGAGATATGACCGCCATGATACTTTCCTTCAGCCGCGTCTCTGCAGAGTTTCACATATTTTTTTTTAGATTTCTCACTTTACTATTATCCTCAGATAACAGACCTCCCCTCCCCCCATAGTGCCCATAAGTATAATGCCCTCTGTATAATTATAATATATACTGGCCCCTCTGTATTATTATTATTATTATTATTATTATTATTATTAATAATATTATAATGGCCCCCTCTGTATTAGGCTCCCTTCACACGTCCGCAGAATGTGTCCGCATCCATTCCGCAATTGTGCGCAACGGGTGCGGACCCATGCATTCTCTATGGGGACAGAATGGATGTGGAAAGCACACAGTGTGCTCTTCGCATCCGCATTTCCGGAGCGGCCTGCCGAACTTCCGGTTCGCGGCTCTGGAAAAAAATAGAACATGTCCTATTCTTGTCCGCAGCTGTGGACAAGAATAGGCAGTTCTATGGGGGTGCCGGCCGGGTGTATTGTGGATCCGCAAAACACTACAGACGTGTCAATGGACCCGAATAGTAATAATTATGGCGCTCTTCAGCCCCTCTAGCATACAGTCCTATGTAAAATACATCACTCCTTGCCTTCAGCCCCTCCAACATACAGTCCCATGTAAAATACAAAACTCCCCCTGCCTTCAGCCCCTCCAGCATATAGTCCCATGTAAATAATATCACCCTTCCCCTCTTCGCCGCCTGCCTTTAGCCCTTCAGCATACAGTCCCATGTAAAATACATCACTCCCCGCCTTCAGCCCCTCCAACATACAGTCCCATGTAAAATACTAAACTCCCCCTGCCTTCAGCCCTTCCAGCATACAGTCCCCATGTAAAACAATATTACCCCTCCTGCCTTCAGCCCCTCCAGCATACAGTATCATGTAAAATACATCACTCTCTCTGCCTTTAGCCCCTCCAGCATACAGTCCCCATGTAAATAATATCACTTCACCCCCCTCTCTCTTCAGACCACTCTAACATACAGTCTCCAGTACAAGGATTATTCCTCCTCCCTTCAGCCCCTGCAAAAAGCCCCCCAATAACACATAACAGTCAATCTTCTCCACACACTGACCTGTAGCTTCTGCTCCTCTCTCCAACGTGCTCTGTTGAATCTCCTCCTGCACATCTTGAGGCCCCGCCCCCTGTATGACGAGACTCCGCCTTTTCCTCCGGTCATCATACCTCCCTGGAGCAAATCCATTCTAGGGCTCTACGGTCTCATAGGCTTCAGAACACTCGCCTGAAGCCTATGTGAAGCATGGGATCAGGAGTTGGCACTTGACAGATGGCAGTGCAGCACGGAGGTGATGATTAGGGTGTGCCCAGGCACACCCGGCACACCCCGTGCGCACGCCTATGACTAGGAGTTAAAAGGAAGGAGAGGAGACAGTCTTGTCTTTGTCCTCCTGGGCCTAGCCCAGGGGAACCAATTTACCTCAACCTTGGAGTCCAAGATTAGGACTATCCGATCCTACACTGTAAATTACCCTTCTGGGGTATAAAGTGGATTATCACTTTGAGGACCGCAACCTTTTCAAATAATGAAGCAGAGTTTGCCTGCCGTGAGGGAGATCGCCCATGGGTTGTTGGATCACTGAACTATAGACTATTGGCGAAGGAAGATAACTGCCATCTATCAGGTTTTAGTCACCTTTGCATTAGGTGGAGAGTTTCTAAGCTACAGGCTGCCCCACCATAATTAAGGACATTTCCGTGCACTTTGCCTTCAAACAAAAGACTTGTTTGTTTGTTGAGTCGAAACGCGTTCCTCCATGTGGGAATTAAAAAGATAATATTGCATTCATCGTAGCGAGTGTCGATCTCCTTTGTACCTGAATTGATGGGACGCCGACCCTAGACCCGTTCACCGCTCACTACACAACAGAGTGACGGCTGTTCTATTTTTTTGTATAGAAAGGCCATCTGTCAGAATACTTATTTACAGAGGATCTAAACTACTATTGAAAGGTTGAGTGATCAGAGCAAGATCAGAAACCAAGTACAAGTAAGAACATCACCTTTAATAAAGTGAGCTGGAGTTAACCTCTACACTTCACCTCAAGGAGCCTGCTAGTTTGGATTTGCAGCTTTACCATTTGGCCATTTGTATGCAAGACAAAGTGATGATATTGGATGCCTTACTACATCTGACAAGTAAAGTTCTTATTTGGTTAAACCACTGCCTCATTCCTCATTCTTCTGCTCCATCTCTTGATTGCACCTTACGGTGCTGGCGTCACGAACACAGGGGCCCAGCCACCAAAGCACCCTAAGCATACCCACTACCATCAAGGGCACCTCAAACAACATCTGGCTTGTGTTCCCTGCAACCGGGGGTGCCCCAGAGGATTTGGTGCTGTCTTCCCATCCACTGCACGCTGGCCCCAGGGAACAAAATTCTCGGCACCTCATCACTAGTACACTTGCCACACATCACCCCTAGGGTGTCCGGTTTGCTGCCCAAATAGATAAGGCACATCTTTAATAATGCAATAAAATAACGCAATTAAGGCAAAAGATTCACTTTAGAGTCCATATCTTGAATGTTTGAAGGCAAAGTGCACGGAAATGTCAGTTTAAGTGCAACAAAAGTATTTTGTAATCCAAGGGAAATAAGTAATTGTAGTCCAAATGAGGTAATAAAGTTATTTGTAATCCACAAGGTACATAGTCATTTGTAATCTACATGGGTAGTAATAAAAGCAGCACAGGTCATGAGAACCATTAGCAACAGGCTCCCAAATAACCTGAAAAGGGGGAAAAAAGAAAGGTAAATGGCACTATCCAGTGCAACTGGGACAAATGATGTTGCTGGGGGGAGTCCTAAAAAAATCAAAAAGGGGCAACCTGCAAAATAAAAAGATGTTAAAACAATGCCAACAGGTCCTCATCCTTCATGAGTAGTCCAAACTGTGGCTGCCAAAGTCATTGGTCTTCGAAAGATTGTATGCAGAGATGGTGATGAGGCTCCTTTAGAAGTGAGTGGTCACTTCTTTGAATGCAGCCGACATTCTATGCTTTTAGGCAGCTGCGGCTCTTTTCATCACACAGGGATCCAGTACTTCTGGCTGGAGGGGTTTTGAGAGCAAGTCCTCTTCTTATGGCGGCGTCTCCTGGGTGGCTGCCCTTTTCATCGCGGCCTACATTTTCCAGGGAAGCTGGTAGGTGATCACTGCGGGGCTAATGGTCACCGCCGTGGATGAGATGCACGCCTGTGAAGAGCCAGGGGTTGGTGGCGCAGGTAGGCCAGGGATAAGCAATTCTGGTTCTGGCTAGGGGTTTGGCCCTGGCTTTTCCCCAAAGCGGAGTGCGCCGTCTTCGCCTTCATATAAGCAGCGCACTCTGCCTGGCGTAGATGGTTCCTCCGGCCATTGCTCTGGAGCAGTGTGAGGCACAAGGGGCTTAGGTAGGCAGACCACTGCCACGGTGAAGGGTCCTTGCAGGGACTCCATAGGGGTGAACTGCACCTGATCTCCTTTGTATAGACTGTGGCGGTCCTGCGGAAGGTACGGCCACTTCACCGAGTGCAGATTCACGTACAGCTCCCTTCCGGTCTGGTCTTCTTTGATAAACCTGGACCCTCGCGCGACCGAAAAACCAGACCACCCATCCGATGTTTCGCACAAGAATGGGGTCCCTGGGCTGTGGCCGGTCCCAGACCCTTACGGCCCAGTCTTCTACTGCCTGCCTGTACTCCCACATAGTGCGGGCCCGGGCAATAATCTCCTCCGGGACCTCTGGGTTCAAGTCTTTAAAGGCATATGATTTTCTGTGAGGCGGAAAAGAAACTCAGACCGCCTCTACCGTGCCAGCCGGGTGTGGGAACTCTTGTGGCTTGTCCGGCGAAGCTGGCCACACCTGAGAGACTCTTTTCGGGCACTTTGGCTTCGGGGTCCTACTCTCCAGAACATGCCACCCCAGTTGGGCTGAGGAAGCCGCCGGTGCACCATAATGTCTTCTTGTTCTTTGGCACAAGCAGGAAAGGAAGGAGTACCACTGCTCCTGTGGGCTGGGATAGAGTTTACCGCTTTAGAAAGGGGCGTCTCTGACTTTTCCTGCTTCTGGGCATGAAGAAGATGCTGCGCCATAAGTGTCAAAGATGGCGAATTAACCTTTTCGGACACTGGCGCGCAGCGTTTCAGTATATTCAATAAAGTCATTTTCAAAGGCAGTTTTGTAAATCCAATTGGTCAATAAGGTGTAGGCACACAATTTTGTTGTTTGTATTCTTAATGGCACACAGTTTTGAAACGTTGAACGAATCCTGTTCTTAATGTTCTTATCCTGTTCGTGACACCACTTGATGTAATGGGCCTACAGATCAGGGTGTCTGGGGTATCCCTTGCCCCTTAGGAGGTTTCTACGAAATATGTCCCTCTTATAGAGCAGTTAAGCAATGAGGACATGCAGTCCCCTTTGTAGATGGTAGTTTTGGTACCCAGGGTAGGATTGCCAGAGTGGTGTAGAGTGGCCTACAGTCTCTGTAGATGTTGTATACAGGTGTCACGGTGTTCCTACCTGGATGTCCTTGAATCCTAGACATGATGTAGTCCGAAGCAGTGCAAAAAGGGGTAGTTGAACTTGGATGGTGAATAAGTAGAATAAATGGAGTCCAGACTTTGTAGTAACATTGAACACAGCTTTACTTGGCATAAACGGTAATCCAAACAGTTTCCAAACTTTATCTTGGTCATTAGCAGGTATTGACATAATCTGGCAGGCAAACTCTTTTCTGCAACAATCTCAGCTCTGCTATGCGGTAGTTCTCTGAGCTCTGCTATTCTTGGATGGGTTAACTAGGAACTCTTCCTTCTGCTGGAACTTAGGTTAGCTATAGTCTGTCTCTTACTTTATATTTAATCCTAGGAACTCCTTCCTGGCATCAAGCTCTATTAGCTTGGGGTTAAGGCAATGCAAGCCCAGGAGGGGACAAGCAACCATATACATCTCACAGGCAGGGCTTGCGAGCCAAGAAGAGTGGACAATGCTCTGCTGGCCGACACACAACCTTTCCCTTAGGAGCGTGGACTAGACTGACCTCTTGTAGGCTCGTCCAGGAGGGACGAGAGCCTGCTGCTTCCCCATACAGGGGCTACTCTGAACTGACCCACTAATTAAAACGCCTCCCTCTCTAGAGAGGACTGGAAGAGAAGCAGAAGGTTCCTCTCCAGGGAAACTAACACACTGCCGATGTTGCTGCCACCTCCTGGTAAACCAGGCACATTACACGTGAACATTAGTTTTGCAAGGAAATTAATACATACATTATGTAGGACAGGATCACACAATACAGATAGTGGGGGTACAAAAGGAGGTGGTAATGGCACTCTGGGTCATTACAGACATTTATTGCCCCCCAAAGTAGGAGTCACTGTTTGTATCTGCTGTCCACTCTGGTTAAAAAAGAGGGACTTTTGAAGAGGGCATCCCCCTTTCACTTCCGTATACGCTAACAGCCACCATAACCTTTTCCTGACTAGAAAGGGGTTAGCTCAGGAAGACAAAAGCTTTTAAAATTTAGAAACCCACCCTCAAGTTATCACCTACTACCACCAGAGGATGCAGGGCCAGACATACATTTCCCTTGCAGTGGCTACTACAGGGGAATTGCAGTATTACATGTTGAAATGATCATTCATGTTTGCTAGGTCCACCAACAACAAAAAAGACTCTCTATGTTGGCAGCTTTTCACTCTGGTTAATAAGGGGGGTGTCCCAAGCAGTTGTCTCCATTCTATGATGTTCCTGTGCCATAATTTATATAAAGAGTTCTTGTGATTAGCTAACACCTTTTACGAGATGAGGGGACCCCAATAACTATGTATATTGGAGAAGCAGAACTACATGAGAAGCTGAATTGTTCGCAACAGCTGTATGCATATTGAAGAGCAAACAGTGTACCTAATTTTTTTTGCTTTGGGGAGAAATACTGTGGAGAGTCAAGATCGTGCCACAGGCCAATGTACCGAGGTAAGCGGGAAAACCTCTTGGACAGTTTTAGGGGTTACTTTGGGCATTGTTCCACTATAATAGGTCTTGAATACAGAAATACTATTGCTAGGATGATTAGTGGAGGCTGCTCCTAAACTTGTTTGGCTATGATCCCCACATATTGTTATCTTGAAAAAGTCATATTGTTCCAAGTAAAGTCTTGAATCATTCTGCTTAATTGTGGGCTAATTTTAGCTGGAGTTTAATGCACCATAGAGAGAGATGACTATTAAAGATCCACTGTAGTACCTTCCCTATAGAAAAGTACTTTAGATAATGATTTTTTTTTCATCCCTATCTTGGCGCCTTCTAGTATTTATACAAAAAAGCATCTGAGACCCAAGGGTGTTTACTAGCAGTAATAGTTTTGACAGGTTTGAGATGTTGATGGTTTTTGAGGTGTGACCTTTTGCTGTCAGCAGTTGCCTTCTTCCAATGGCTGTTGATGGGTAACAATTATTTAGAACTATCAATGTAGTGTGAAGAGCGACACTTGAGGCTCAGGTTTCCTTGTGCGCAAATAAACAATTGTTTGCTTTTGCACCTACTAAAGGACCAGGACACGTGCGCAAGAACTTCCCCGACTATTACTCTTAAAACCACTTAGCCAGTATTGTTGGGAAATGAAGATAATGACATTGGAATGTGGACAGTCAATCTGCAGTTCAAAGTTTTTTAATACATAGGTCAAAGAAAAATACTAGGACATTTACATTTTTTTATGGGGAAGAAGGGAGCAAAACTTTAGTAGGTTAATCTTAAAGGGATTGTCCATCAAATAAAAATTACTTTTAGCTCCTTAAAGGGGTTTTCCCATGACTAATGTAAAAAATGAAAATCAGACATCATATGGTATATTACAGTCTCTAGAACCAAAGTATCTAAAACCAGTCTCTAGAACCAATGCTAGAACCAGCCCTGTACTTCATTTGGATACAGAGATTTCCCCCTTCATTGCTCAGCTACATTTATATCAAGCTCGTAGCTCAAGGAGAGTGTCCATTCTGCTGTTCCAATAGCCATAACTTTTTTATTTTTCAGTTCACATAGCCATATGAGGATTTACTTTTTGCAAGATAAGTAGTATTTTTTTATGACACCGACACCATTTAATTTACCATATTTTCTATTAGAAAAGAGGAAAACGTTGTCAGTGGGGATGGAATTGACACATGCGCACTGAGGAGGGAGAGACGCGAGCGGTGGCGTGCCTCCACACAAGTTCAGACGCCATCTCCTCCTGTTCCTTCATATATAACCACAGCAAGGTAACTTAGGAAACAGGGTTTATATTGCACTTTGCACTTTAATTTTGGCACTTGTATGTAGTAAATGTGAATCATGAATGGAGAAGCACTGTGATTAGTCTCCATCTAGGCACAGAGAGAGAAGGAATGAATTGTAACATGCCCTAAATATGGGAGTGCACTGATTTTGTATTGGTTGATGACTAATTGATTACAATGTGATGATGTATTTATACTAGCACTTATGCACTTTATGTTCACTTGACTTGAAAAAGGTTCTGTGAGAGAACCGAAACGTTGTCTTATTTGACATGTGTGAATAAAACTACACATTTTTTCTACACTTCAAGGAGTGCTGCGGATTTTCTTCATTGTTTTACGTCTCGAATCGAGGGACCACCGCCGGCACCACACAGCTACGGCTGAGTAAAACGACAGGAGTGCTGCCTGAAACTTCTTTTATGGATATATATATATACATATATATATATATATATATATATATATATATATATGAGACTTCTACTGTATAGGCTCAGTAGAAGTACAGTACAGTAGAAGTCTAATTTTTTATTTTTTATTGGCTATGCAGCTATTATAGCTGAGTGGTTATTTGCCTTGCCTCTAATACAGAAGGTCATGAGTTTGAATCCCGGCAGAAACTTTTCTGAAATACAGGCTAAATTAGATTTAAATACAGTGGGGTGTCCCCAAGCAATGACTCCTTATATGGACATAGCTATTGTGAGATAGTGACAGATCTCACAGAGGTGACTGGCAAGGAAGGGGTGGATAGTGCACTCCACACCCCTATTCCACCACGTGCACAATCAGTCTGGGGATAACAACACAGCCCAGACTGTCAGTCAAAAAAGAGTGAGATCCTGGAAAGGTGTTGTTGCACAGCTGGAGGACTTGGGGAGCACAGAGCGACGCCTGGGAATGGGTTGCAGGGTCCTAGTCAGGCGGACTAGAGAGCCCAGCTTCCCCAAGGGACTTTTTATTTGCACAGCCTGCAAGGTGGGAATAGCCACATTTACTTCACCTGTGTAAATGGGGCTTAGAGGTGAGTCAGGAAATACCTCTGTTTAGTCAGGGCCCAGCCGGGCAGGTATTTATTTTGTTTTGCTGTACGTGGGAACCTCACCCTACCCAGTGATGTGTAACTGGGCTGTCCTGTATGCAAAGAATTTCAAAATAAATGCAATGTTTGGCCCCTAATCCTGCGGTGGATGAAGATCTTTGTGTGAATGACCCCCGGATAAGAGCTAATCCCTACAATTGGTGTCGGATGCGGGCAGGCATCCCTGCTGAAATAAGGTGTCGGTGGTGTGCCTGGAGTTCCAGAAGAAATGCAAACCTATGCCGTTGCCAAGGGCAACCGTCGGGAAGATAAAGAGGTGGAGAGAGGTGTGGCTCTCAGGAGTGCCTGTGTTTCCTGTGATGGTGTACAAGGTCCTAAAGGGTGCATCTGGAGTGACCGTCCAGGAGAGGTCCGGACTCCAGGCCATGTGGTTTCCAGTAGCAACGATTGCATTCTGCCGGTGGTTGTGGTACCAGGAACCCAGAGAAGACTGGTATAATTGTAAATATGCTGAAAAGACATGTGATTAAAAAGGACTGTCAGATAGCTCCCACCGGACGTGATACTATGATGACAACTAGAACCAATGGTGCTAAGTTATCTTGCATTGCCAAATGTCATGTGAAATATGTGATGATGATAACATGCCTTTTCCGTTGCAGATTGTGGTCAGGGAGAAGCGCCCCCTGGTGGTAAAAATGTAAATGATGATGAAGCTTTATTTTCTTCATCTGCTATTTTTCATGAAGAACTATGTAACTTGATCAAGAGATTTGAAGAATTGTATATAAGTAGTGTGGAGCGAAGCGAAGCTCCAACTCTGCAAGAAAGGGTAGCAGTCCTAGAGGGTGTATCACATGTACCAGAGGTGGACATGCAGTCTCCACAGTGTTTTATGGGCAATAAAGCAATGCCCCAAGTGGGGATTAACTCGGCAGTGACCCTAGAGGTCAGCGTTAATAATGACATGAATGATATAGGCAAGAGGTGCTGTGACCATTAGCAACTCTGAGAGGGAAGCAACCAGGTCAAGGTGTTGTGAAATTCAGGCGGTCACTAGTAGCAACCAGACGACAGTTATACCTGACGTGACAAGAGCTGAGTGGGGAGACGGCAGCCTATTATCTGAGACCCATACCCAGGCAGGGGTAGATGATCTGACACGTCAGTACAGCTGCAATCCTGAAGATTTCTCTCTCTCCACACGGTCCCTAGATATGATAGAGAAGGGATTAGCTGTCTTCACAGAGTCACTGAAGAAGACTGCAGTAGACACCACCAAAGTGCTTAAAGGGACCCTGGGTGGAACCCCCACAGGGTGGCCAAAAGAGAATAGTACTACTCCTACATCGGCTGCAGCAGAGCAGAGTGAAGAGCATCTGGAACAGAAGGTCCTCTCCTTGGCTCAATCCCTTGCAGACGTGCTTGAGGAGCAAGATGAATGTGAGAGGCTGAACAAGCAACTCCGAGCAGAGATGGAAGATCTCATAAGCTCAAAAGATGATGTCGGGAAGAATGTCTATAAGTTGAAGAAGTCTAAGCCAGATCCTGTTAAGAATGGGTATGGAGATGGTGGCGCCGTGGTGCCGACCAAGGCGGAGAAGACGGAAGATCTTTCTGCTGAGCCCGCTGATGGGGCTGATGTGAATACAGAGGCCAAGAGACTCGTGGCAATGAGTAGCCAGGACCTGGGCATGAAAGATGTTCCTTCTGCAGATCCCGATGTCCCCAGTGCCTCCAAACTTGAGAAGAAAGAGGAGGAGGAGTTAAGAAGGCAAGGATATGATACCATGTCCATGAAGGATGAGAAGGCTAATAAAGTGAATGGAGACTCCAAAGAAACAGAGGCCAAGGTTTTGAAGTGGGAGAAATCCTCAGATGTTCCAGAGACCAAGGATAAGGCGGAAGAGGGGTCTGCCGAAGTGGGAAGAGCCGCTGAAGAAGCAGAAGACCCTAAAACTAAGGCCAAATCTGAGGAAACCACTGCTGAAAAAGAAGCGAGCTGGGGCAAGCATGCTCTGCTGAGGGAGCACAGCAAGGAAAAAGAGAAAGGGTTGAGAATCGACCATGACTGGGACCAGTTCAGGCAAGAGTTGCTGCAGTCCAAGAAAGGACATGACGGGTCTGTGCAGAAGCCACAAAATATAAGAAGAGAGTACCTGCTCATGAGGTGGGCAAGAAAATCCCAGAGGCCGTGTCAGCTCTGTAATAAACTCATGAGGGTGACAAACCAAGCGCTGTTGTCCTGGGTCTGGCAGAATAAGGCTCCATTCACACGTCCGCAATTTCGTTCCGCATTTTGCGGAACGGAATTGCGGACCCATTCATTTCTATGGGTCTGCCCTGACACGGAAAAATAGAACATGTCCTATTCTTGTCCGCAATTGCGGACAAGGACAGGCATTATCTATTAGTGCTGGCAATGTGCGGCCCGCAAAATGCGGAACGCACATTGCCGCTGTCTGTGTTTTGCCGGTTCGTGGATCCGCCACACACGTTGCGGGCGTGTGAATGGAGCCTAAGGGGAAGACTGTGGGCCAGGACGATGCCCGTTCACGAGCATCTGGATGTGATGCTAGTGTTCATCCCTACGGGCTTGAACAAAGGGGGGGGGGGGTATCTGAGATAGTGACAGATCACACAGAGGTGACTGGCAAGGAATGGGTGAATAGTGCACTCCACACCCCTATTCCACCAGGTGTACAATCAGTCTGGGGATAACAACACAGCCAAGACTGTCAGTCAAAAAACTGTGAGATCCTGGAAAGGTGTTGTTGCACAGCCTGGGGGCTGGAGGACTTGGGGAGCACAGAGCGACGCCTGGGAATGGGTCGCAGGGTCCTACTCGGGCGGACTGGAGAGCCCAGCTTCCCCAAAGGACTTTTTATTTGCACAGCCTAGGGGCTGGAGGACTACAAGGTGGGAAAAGTCGCATGTGCTATACCTGTGTGAACAGGGCTTAAAGGTGAGTCAGGAAATACCTCTGTTTAGTCAGGGCCCAGCCGGGCAGGTATTTATTTTGTTTTGCTGTACGTGGGAACCTCACCCTACCCAGTGGTGTGTAACTGAGCTGTCCTGTATGCGAAGAATTTCCAAATAAATGCACTGTTTGGCCCCTAATCCTGCGGTGGATGAAGATCATTGTGTGACTGACCCCCGGATAAGAGCTAATCCCTACACTATATATGGAGTCAGAGCAGGGATTGCTAAGCCGAACTAGAGTCCCGACACCCTCCCCTCTTCAGAGCATGGGGCGCCTGGTTTAATGCTCGGGTTCTCCCATTGACTTCCATTGTGTTCCGGTGCTCGGCACCTGAGCATCGCAAAGTGTTCTACTCGAGCACACAAGCACTTTGGTGCTTAAATAACGCTACCGATGACCTATCCTCTGAACCCCCACCGATCAGCTGTGTGAGAAGGCACCGGCATTCCTGTGAGTGCTGCGGCCTTCTCACAGCTTTTTCTAGGACAGTGACGACACGTTCATCGGTCACGTGGTCTAGACACAGCTCAACTCCATTGAAGTGAAGAGGGCTGAGCTGTGATACCACGTACAGCCGCTATACAATGTACAGAGCTGTGCTTGGTAAGCAATGAGAAGGCCGCAGCACTCACAGGCAGGGGTGCAATGGGAACTCAAAGTGACCATGGAATTTTTTTTTTAAAGTTGCCCCATTTTGTAGGCAGGTCCGAATTAACAGAAGGCGAGGCAACACAAGTAGGTGGGGTCAACAGTACCATAGTGCAAAATACTATCCCAACAGAAACTTAGAACAAAGTGTAGCACAATATACTGCCCAAAAGCTGTGCCTCTGTGGTGGCTATCAATAGCTGCCATTTTTTGTCCACCTCCTCCAGTTATCTTTGATTAAAGGGGTATTCCCATCTTCAGTTTTAATACTTACCTTCGTCCAGTGCTACGTCCAGTTCCTGGATTCGGCTGGGCTTGAGTGACGTCTTCTCCCTGTCAGGCCTCGCTTGCGCAGAAGACTGAAGTTTTTCTCCCGGCCGGGCAATGTCCTCAACGCGCATGCACGCCGCACATGCGCCATGGTGACTTATTCCTGGCCTGTATAGTACAGAGCTGGCGTGCGCGTTCGAGGCTCTGTACTATACTGGCCAGGAAGAAGTCATCATGGCGCATGCGCGGCAGCGTGCGCGTTCAGGACATTGCCCGGCCGGGAGCGAATCTTGAATCTTCTGTGCAAGTGCGGCCCGGCGGGATTCGACAAGAGAGGTGGCCGTAACCAGGGGAGACGAAAGACAACATCAGGTAAGGGGGGACTTATTTTCTCAAAAAGGGTGGTAATTGGGTAATAAAGTGTATTTTGAAAAATGATCACTGTCAAATCATTAACAGATTTAACAGTGATCATTGTAATGGGAATACCACTTTAATATATAGAGCAGGGGCTTAGGAGGGGAGCTGCAGGCCACAGCAGTTGAATTCAGTAGGGCATGTGCGGTCACTGACTGGGTACATGAGTACCTTATTCTCACAGCACTATTACTGCTGAGAGCTCATTATGTACCCGATCAGAGGCAGAGAAGAAGGCTTTGGTGGCCCCCTGGGACATCAGCCCTCTGGGAAAATTCCCTGTTGGGTCTATGGCCAATCCAGCCCTGTTCACAGGAGCGACGGTGCCTTCTCAAACAGCTGATCTATGGCTGTCCCTGGTGTCAGACCCCACCGATCTGATATTGATGATCTGTCCTGAGGATAGGTCATCATCAGTTATAAAATCTTGAAAAACCCTTTTAAAGGGTAGGAGTAGTGAGTTTGAGTAGTGTCTAGTTATGGACCTACACAAGCAATTATCATAAAGAGAGTTTGGAGGGCCACTCATCCTTGATAATTGGCCTGATCCTCAGCTCATGTAATTTATGTACTGTAATAAATCAAGCTTCCCATCAATGGAGTCAGTAGTGAAAAATATCTGATGATACATGATGTGAACAGGGTCATACTAAATATGCCATATACCTATAGCGACCAATCCTATGCTTCTTCTTACGTTCCCTGGCCTAACTTAGCATGAGTTGATGATGATACAGATGCTGATAATGACAAATTGCACAGGAATGTCTCTGAGAAAATAAAAACAACATTTGCTCGAAGGAAATCCCGGAATCTCTTCTAGGAAGAAAACTGGACCATCGAGATCCCATTGTTCGCTTGACCTACATGAGGGTAGTATGACAGTTTAGATGAACGTCTGTTAACTACCTCACTGACAGCTTGTTTTAACCCCCAAGGTAGGCTTGTCATGTGGCCCTAGAGGGAAAACACTTCTGATCGGAGGACCATTATATAGACAGCCAGAGGTCAGCTGAGGTCAACACAACTACAAAATCAATTAGCAGATATGGTATAGCAACCAAAGCCATAAAAAGTAATATTGTGATGGAAGGATTCTACTTTTTCATTAAAACTAGTCCTACATTCACCCCTAAAGACATTGTCTGGTTTACAAGATCCACTTTCATATGCCCTGGGAGTCAAAAGTGGGGTTCCACTGTTCAGGGTCCTCTGTGGAAATCAGATACTAAGAATGTCTTTCACTTCGGAGGACTTGTTCTGTCCTCCTGTCTTATACTGACAATGTGTCATGCTGATTTTGTCCTGTGATGGTGCTGCAGGAAAATAAATACTTCCTGAGAGATTTCCCCACAGAACACAGCTGATCACTTGGGGAGGCCAACAGTGGGGATTTGTGATCATCTTATTTTTAAAGGTCCTTTATAACAAGTGGGCAGTTGTGTACCTTCAATGGAGTCAAACAGCTTTATAATAGATGGGAAGCTGGAGATTTATCAATGTATTAATGCCAGATGTCTGTCTTTATAAATCACCCATTCCACTTTTTACGACATAGAAGTTGAATAAACTGGGTGAGGCCAGGGGTGACTCTTTTTATTAAAAATTTTTGTAAAAAAAAAAGAAAAAAAAAGTAAAACATGATTTCATCAGAAATCCTGGGCATTGCGCTTTGTGTTCTGCATTGCCTGGGAGTGATTGATGCACGTGTACTGGGAAACTGGTTGGTACAGGAGGGCCCATGTTAAGTTTGCTATGGGGCTGTCACGGCCATGGCCATGACCGTGACTCCTGAACCGCATGCGGTTGTCAGCGATTTGGTTTGGTTGTCAATCACAGGTGAGGGCTGTGGTATTTGCCTCACCTGTGGTTGCCGCTGGCAACAGTATTTATGTGGCAGCATGGCAGCCTGAGCTGTGTCGTGGCAGCTTGCTGTGTTGTGTGTGCGGTTGCACTTGGCAACTTGTGTGATTGGTGTACACTTCCCATGTTTGGTGTGCACTGGGTTGTTTGTGTGTTCACTTCCCCTTTAAGTGGCTTGCATCACTTGCCTGGTGAAGGAAGGGTTAACTCCCTCAGTGTGTGTGCACTGGGTGTGTCTGAGTGTGGGTGTGGCCGCTTGGGTTATTTAGCTTCTTGCTGGATGGCAGAAGCTTGGGGTGGTACTCCAGGCATGTTGCTGGAGTCGTCCTTCTGGTATCCTGTTACCATCCTTCCAGTAAGGGCCACCCTTCCGGTCATACTGTCACGGCTGAGGATGGGAGAAACCCTCAGCCATGCGATGCTCAGAAATGTCTGGTCGCTACTCGGCCAGGGCAACAGAATTAGGGAGCAGGTCACCTCCTATTGCGACCCTAATACTGACCCTGTCTCCTGTCCGTATGAGCCGACCCTGATGGTAGGAGGGCTCATACTCTGGAACCTAATAGTCTCTACAAGCCCTCAGGATGGCCATGAACTAAAGAGCAGGGTAAGACAACCTACTCCTCCTGGGCACGGAGGAACAGGAGTCTCACTGGCCAAGCAGCATGAAAGAAGGGGAACATGAACAGATCTATGAATATGACAGGTGAACCAAACAGTTCCACACTAACCTGCCACAGCCTTGCTGACTGGAACCCGTGCTCAGAAAACGCTGTTCACACAAACATTAGACAAACAGCACACACATAAGAACAGACAGGAGCCAGGACATCCATAGCTGCAATAAAAACCAAAGGCAAAGGACATCAACTAAACATCAGGGATTTGGATTTTATGACCGGAAGGGTGGCCCTTACTGGAAGGATGGTAACAGGATACCAGGAGGACGACTCCAGCAACATGCCTGGAGTACCCCCCCCAAGCTTCTGCCATCCAGCAAGAAGCTAAATAACCCAAGCGGCCACACCCACACTCAGACACACCCAGTGCACACACACTGAGGGAGTTAACCCTTCCTTCACCAGGCAAGGGATGGAAGCCACTTAAAGGGGAAGTGAACACACAAACAACCCCGTGCACACCAAACATGGGAAGTGCACACCAATCACACAAGTTGCCAAGTGCAACCGCACGCACAACACAGCAAGCTGCCACGACACAGCTCAGGCTGTCATGCTGCCACATAAATACTGTTGCCAGCGGCAACCACAGGTGAGGCAAATACCACAGCCCTCACCTGTGATTGACAACCAAACCAAACCGCTGACAACCGCATGCGGTTCAGGAGTCACGGTCATGGCCATTGCCGTGACAGGGGCCCTATGAGATCTATGTACACCCTTGTTGGTAGGCATTGTCCGAAATACAAAAAAAAAACAGAACGGACAAGGAAAAAAAAACAGAACGGACAAGGAAAGAAAATACGTTTGTATGCATGAGCCCTTAGTCTGAGCTCTCAGTTAATATTGGGGTTCCCTTGTTCAGGATCCTCATCCATTAGCCAGAGAAGAGAACAGCTATAAATATTATCTCTCAAGAAGCAGTACTGATTAAATTTTTTTTAGAATATTTGCGATTACGAATACATAGCACTATATTCTAGACTTTCGCAAATTCCCAAAGTGCCGATATTCAAGATAAAAATTAGCGATTAGAATATTTGCGATCAACACTAATTATAAGTTAATTAGAGATGGCCTTGCGGTTTGCCCGGCGGTAGTTTCACGGGCAACTTTGCTCGTTCGCGATTTGCCGACAATGCAAACATATGGCGACATTCGCATGTGCCATATTTTTTTGCATAGCGCCGAACATTGACCCATGGCACCCTATAAATAAACCCGATCTGGCGCCATTTTACATTCAGTCTTTTGCCAGTGTAGGGAGAGGTTGCTGTGTGGAGCAGGGACAGGCTGTTAGGGACATCAAACGCTAGCTAAAAGGGCCACAAAAGTCCTTTTAAGGACTGGTATAGGTGTGCTATCGATAGGTGTGACTTACTGAGGGGTGTAATATACTTATAATGTACTTTCTAACATAGAAAGTATATTATAGTGCATTTCTATTGTGCAGCAGTTGTGTGCGGTTCTGCTGCGATACTGCAGCTATACAGAGGGACAAACGACATTGGAACAACTAATTGCAACTAGTGTGATATACCAGTTGCCCCCCCCCAAAAAATATGATTTAAGCAGGGGTGCGATATACCTAGAATATAATTTCTATATAGTGCATTTGTATTGTGCAGCATTTGTGTGCGGTTCTGCTGAAATACCGCAGCTATACAGAGGGACAAACGTCATTGGAACAACTAATTGCAACTGGTGTGATATACCAGTTGCCCCCCAAAAAATCTGATTGAGGAAGGGGTGCGATATACCTAGAATATAGATTCTATATAGTGCATTTGTATTGTGCAGCATTTGTCTGCGGTTCTGCTGAGATACAGCAGCTATACAGAGGGACAAACATCATTGGAACAACAAATTGCAACTGGTGTGATATACCAGTTGCCCCCCCAAAAAAACTGATAAAGGGGTTCTATATACCTTCTTCCACAATACTGCTCTTCTATAGGGACTTTGTCACAGGGTCATTTTAAAAATGACAGGCAGAGGAAGAGACAGGCCATTCCACAGGGGTGGTAGGGGTCGGGCAGGTGCACCAGGCCGGAGCCTAAGTGGGAAGTAGGAGAAGGTGCGTGCGATTAAGTGAAAGGACGCACCAGAGTTGGTTGAGTGGCTCACTCAGCCTTCCGCTTCTCCACCCTCCTCATCTTCTGTATCTGCACCCTCCTCACTCTCTGCTGTGTGCACCAGCAAAGACACCACCACCATAGCCCCTCCACTCGAGTCAGAGGAATTATTTTCCCATCAATTCCCAGACCTTATCGATGCGCAGCCATTCTTGGCATCGCATGAGGAAAAGGAGGTAGCAACGGCCACCATCCAGCGGTCTGACAGTACCCAGATCAGCCAAAGGAGGGTGGTTCCCGCTATTGCTGCCTACTCCGAGATCTATAATGTCAGTGGTGGTGAAGGTGATGATGATGACTTGTTGATGGACGTCACGTGGGTGCCCACAAGAGAGGAAGAGGAGGGGAGTTCAGAGGGAGAGATGGAGCAGCAGATAGGAAGGAGAAGGAGGAGAAGTAGGCAGAACTCACAGTGCACAAGAGGTAAAAAGCAGACTGCAAATGTATCTGGAGCGACCCATCCACCTTGCACGGTCACATCTTGCACTCTCAGGACGCCGGCACATGGCTCCGCAGTGTTGGCTTTTTTTTAACGTGTCAGCTGATGATAATAGTGTTGCCATCTGCAGCCTGTGCTGTCAACGCATAAGTCGCAGTAAGCCAAACACTCACCTAGGGACGACCGCCTTAAGAAGTGTAGCTAGCCAGCTAAGACCTGTCCTAGGTTGCTAACATAGTTTATATGTTTATACAGCTAGACCTGCCAATAACCTTAATACAGTTCCTATGTTTGTGTGTTAAAGACAAAAGCAGAGTTATTTACAGTGACTTCATGTTTTGATGTCATATAACTGTTATATATATTGTGTTCACAGAAGCAGAAAAGATAATATGCCTTTAAGATTCATTATATAGATGTGAGGTAAGCTCAATCACACAGCAGAAACAACAGAAAGCATAGAGTTAAACTGTTGTTGCTCGGCAGGAGTCTAGACCAATCACAGCCAGCCTCACACACAGCAGGAGTCTTGGCCAATCACCGCCAGCCTCACACACAGCCTGTGTGGGAAATTCCCTAGCAGGAGCTGCTAGAAATTATTATTCAGCAGAGAGAGAAGCTGAACAGACATTCACTCCACTAAGAGCTGTGTTTAATCGAAGCAGAGAGGCCAAAATAGGTATTTAGAACAGTTATATAATGTTCCTATTGTTAGTATTGTGATTAGAACTGCATACTGAACCAGTTATATGTATGTTTACTTACAGTTCCACCAATTGCAGATATCATACACTTGCAAACTACAAAGTTCAGAATCCAAATTTAAATTCCATATTGTAATCCAAATTGCATACAACCATACCAGATCATACTAAACCAATCTGCAAATAGTTACTGCTAACTGCATACTGCAAATTGCAACCAAATTCAGCAAGTAGAACTATTAGTTAGACCTCAGATATACCTCTCAGAGAGATCATAAAGTGCTTAAAGGGAACCTGTCATCAGGGCCGGAGCTTCCATAGAGGCAAGGGAGGCAATTGCGGCCGGCTAACAGTGCTAAGCGCATGGAGTCCCCCCGGTCCGGACTAATAAAAAGACTGAGGAGGGGCCCACGGCCGCTCTGAGCCCCGCTCTGCTGCCTGCCTCTTTAAGAGAGCAGGGGCCCCCTTATTTTTTTTTCGCCCCAGGGCCCCATTTCACCTAGAACCGGCCCTGCCTGTCATGTGGATATTTTATTATTATCTAACTAATTATATACAATCATTAACTACTAAAAAGTACCTTAGATGTATTCACTTACTGGTGTGACAGATGGTTACCTCATAATATACACACAAAGATGCCACATGCCGCATGCTAATGAGCTGATTTGAGTCCAGCGTGATGTCATTGAGTCCGGCGTATTTTAAATTCAGAGCTATAGCCACTCCCCTGCCCACCTGCTGCTGATTCATATGGAAAAAAACTGTCACTCAGCAGTAGGTAGGCGGGGAGTGTCAGGAGCTCATAAATATTCATGACTCATCATTATCAGCTGGATCTTTTCAATACAAGATGTTGGCAGATTGACTGGGTCAATTAAAGAAAGTGACCCAGCATTTTGCTAAGAGAATCAGTCACTTATTTATATTGCCCTTAGTTAGGACACCATAAAACTGGTGACAGGTTCCCTTTAAATAACTTGAAGTGAGAGTACAGATACTGAAGAGAAAAATATACCCACCATTTTAATGATATACCCACCATTTTAATGATGAGTCATGACTATCTGCTGCGGAGGCAGCAGTGTTATATATGAAGAAAAGTTTAAGTTAATAAAGAAGTTATTTCAAGCATTTGGTGTGCTTTTTAAGCCTACTGTTTCCATAGAACAGCGCTAAAGGAATTACAGAGTAATAGACAGCCTGGTTAGACTAAAAAGTCAGAGATATCAGAATTCTTCTAATGCCACAGCGCAAAAGGCACTTCATAGTGCTGCGCCTGCCACAGTGGAACTATTACCCTCGGAGGGCGAAGTGATAGTGCTCCTCAACTTGCACAGTAAAGAGCGCATTAGAGCAGCGGAGCGCCAGCATATACCAACGCGCAGCAACTGTTCCCTGAGTGAGAAAACAAAGACACCTTAGCGGAGCTACCATAGAGGCCATAGAACTTGTGCATTAGCCAGACTGCAGCCAACTCTTAAAGTGGCAGAACGGCAAAGGCAAAATAGAGCACCAACCCTCCTGCAATCCCTAGAGAGAAAGAGACACATGGTGGGAGGCCAAAGTCCAGAGCTTGAGTGCCCGCACCGCTATCCACAGAGAGACCACTTACTATAGCCAGCTAGTTTCACGCCACTAGGCCCAAGGTCTGCAGCAGCGTATCCAAGTCAGTGCATCGCTAATCAGCACAAAGAATCGCAAGTCAGCACAGAACATCGCAAGCAGCGTATTCAAGCCAGCGCATCGCAAGTCTGCACAGAGCATCGCAAGTCAGCGCAGAGCATCGCATCATATTAAGAAAAGACACGTCTCCTTTAAGACTGACATTTGTTCCTGCTCTTCAGAATAAAGTCAGAGCTTTCCTTTTATTACTTATCATTGCATATAGGCTTTAGCATAAAGAGACATTTTTTTGTGTTCAGAAATAAGAGACTTTAAAGTAAAAACAAAGGACAGTTTGTAGTATATGGACTCTAAAGTATTTTAAGTGAAAGTAATTTATTTCTGCATTTTGTAAGTCTTGCATTTAAAGTGAAAAGCATTTTATTATTTATATTGATTTGTATTGATTGCGGCACAGCCAGTACTTGCCAGATATTCCTGCAGCTCCTTTAATGTTGCTGTAGGTCTCTTGGTAGCCTCCCACACCAGTTTTCTTCTCGTCTTTTCATCAATTTTGGAGGGACTGTTGTGCCATATTTTCTCCACTTATATCTAATGCCTTGGAAATTCTTTTGTACCCTTCTCCTGACTGATATCTTTTAACAATGAGATCCCTCTGATGCTTTGGAAGCTCTCTGTGGATACAAACTGAAAAGAATGGCGTGGTATTAAACAAGCAGGAAGTGCTCAAACCCACATGCAGTTGTGCATATATATAGGGGAGCAAATCCTGCACTTGTGGCCCGTTGCTAATGACGATCCCCAGCAAAAATGCATACAGTGGAGGATGCCCGCAGCGAACCATAAGTACCACAATAGACATACTACACAAGATAGCAATTATGTGGATGTGATAATCAATATAGCAATATAACAAAATAATAGCAAAGACAGGTGCACTCTGCGGTCTTACTGAACCCTCAAACTGATTTTAAAATTGAGAGATTAGCCAACATGTACGGTGTAGGACATGTCTGAGTTCGAGCACCGCGCCAAGGTTTCTCAAGTAGCTTGGGGACCTAACACTCACCTACCTGTGCCGTATGGGCATTACCAGGAGCCAGTGGGCAAATTACAGGAGCATGACGCCAACTCACAAACAACTCACCAATTACCATCAGCATGTAACCATGCTAGCAATGGGAGGAGGGAGGAGTCTGAAGTCCCACTCAAGACTGGCCCATACGGCACAGGTAGGTGAGTGTTAGGTCCCCGAGCTACTTGAGAAACCTTGGCGCGATGCTCAGGCTCAGACATGTCCTACACCGTAGGACATGTTGGCTAATCTCTCAATTTTAAAATCAGTTTGAGGGTTTAGTAAGACCACAGAGTGCACCTGTCTTTGCTATTATTTTGTTATAAAGCTCTCTGTGGACCATGGCTTTTGCTGTGGGATGCGACTAAGAAAATTTCAGGAAAGACCAACTAGAGCAGCTGAACTTTATTTGGGGTTAATCAGAGGCACTTTAAATGATGGCCGGTGTGTGCTGACTCCTATTTAACATGATTTTGAATGTGATTGCTTAATTCTGAACACAGCTACATCCACAGTTATAAAAGGGTGTTCACACTTATGCAACCACATTATTTTAGTTTTTTGTTTTGTTTTCTTCCCTCCACCTTAAAGATTTCAGTCTTTCAATTGAGTCGTACAGATTATAGGTCACATTAAAGGTGAAAAAAGTTCTGAAATGATTTATCTCTGTCTGATTTATTTACATCACAGAAACCTGACATTTTAACAGGGGTGTGTAGACTTTTTATATCCACTGCATATGAAGAAAGGTTGAAGTTAATAAAGACGTTATTTCAAGCATTTGGCATGCTCTTTAAACCTACCGTTTCCATAGAACGGTGCTAGAGGAATTACAGAGTAACAGACAGTCTGGTTAGACTAAAAAGTCAGAGATATCAGAATTCTTCTAATGCCACAGCGCAAAAGGCACTTCATAGTGGTGCGCCTGCCACAATAAGGCACCTGGCCTCCCATCACTGAGCCCAGTGGGAGCAACGTCGTCAGAACCCACAAAGCCACACTTCTGGTGCTCCACGTCCTGCATCTTCTACTTCTCCTCCCCCCTCCCATTTGTCCTCCACCTTCCACCGTGCCGTCCTCGCGTTCATCTGGCACAAGGCAGGCTTCCGTGGCCCAAATGTTCAAGCGTAAAAAAATGATGACGGCGGATAATCCTCTTGCCCAACAGCTGACCGCTGTCTTGTCAGAACTGCTATATAAATTGTTGGACTCGGAGGCCTTTAGAAAATTTTTGGCCTTTGGCACACGACAATGGAAAGCCCCTGGAAGGAAATATTTCTCCCAGAGGGGCATCCCAGAGCTATATGGCCATGTTTAGTGGCAAGTGAATGTATCTCTGGCACACAGTGTCAGTGCCAAGATACATCTGACCGCAGACACATGGTCTAGCAAACACGGGCAGGGAAGGTACATAACTTTTACTGCCCACTGGGTGAATCTTCTGACGGCCGTCAAGCATGTAACCCGTGGCACCCGTGTGGATTTGGTGCTACCGCCATGGATTGCATGCAGGCCTGCCTCTTCTTCTTCTCCTCCTACTCCATCCTCCATCTCCTCCTCGGCTGACTCCTCATTTTCCACTGCTACCGCCTCTTCCGCTGCACCCCCCCCCCCCAGCTCCCTAGAACCTATTCGACATGCCAGGTGAGACGTTGCCATGCTGTGCTGCACCTGTTGTGCCTGGAAGCCAAGAGCCACACCAGTCCTGCACTGCTTTCAGCTCTGCGGTCACAGGCCGATCAGTGGCTATCCCTACTCAATTTGATGGTTGGTAAAGTAGTGTGTGACAACGGTGCCAATCTGCTGAGCGCGCTGAAACAGGGCAATATGACACACGTGCCGTGCGTGGCACACGTCCTGAACTTAGTCGTGCAGCGATTTATTGCCAAATACCCCGGGGTCAAGGATGTCTTGCAGCAGGCCAGGAAAATCTCTGCCCATTTTGGAAGATCTTACACAGCCTGGCTCGCCTTGCTGACGTTCAGCGGCGACACCACTTGCCCATCAGACGTCTGATTTGTCACTGCCTGACGCGCTGGAACTCCACCTTGTATATGTTTGATAGGCTTTTCCAGCAGAAACGTGCCATTAATAACTACCTGTATGAACTCTGCGGCAGGAAAGGTTCTGGGGAGCTTGTTTTTTTTTCACCTCGCCAGTGGCTGCTTATGCGCGACGCATGCAGACTTCTGCGGCCATTTGATGAGATCACCAAACTGGTCAGTTGCAGCCAGGATGCCGTCAGTGACATCGTACCTTACGCCTTCTTTCTGGAGCACGCATTGCCTCGTGTCATTGATCAAGCCGTCGAGGAGCAGGAGCTGGAAGATGAGGAAGTCGCAATACTGAATGAATTCCAAGGGGGGCTACTCCATCTGAGACAAGTCAGCAGGAGTCTGAAGAGGAGTCAGAGGAGGATGGTGGCTAGGGGGAGGAAGAGCAAGAACAGTCTTTAAACTTTTCTGGGATCCCTGGTGTTGTCCGTGGATGGGGGGAGGAGACCGAGGACGACATTCTCCTGGGAGATGAGCAGGAGCCAGGCCGCTCCACCGCTTCCAATTTAGTGCAGTGTTTGAAGAGGTACCCCTGTATAAAAAGCATAAAGGGAAAGGACCAGTACTGGATGGCAACATACTTAGACCCCCTACACAAACACAAAATGGCAGACATGTTACCAGGGCTGTCAGAATGCAGCATTTCCAGGCCTTGCTGCGAGAGATGGCATAGGAATTTCCACCCACAGACAAACAGTTGTGAGTACCAATCCTACATACAGCGCATGCAAGAAGAGGGCGGTTTGAAGATGTGTTGGTCCCTTCGGATATGAGATCATTCTTGCAACCATCCCATCGACAGCTACCGTCTGAATCCAGCCTCAGGGAATGCCTAGACCGACAGGTGTCCGACTACTGGGTGTGCAGGCTTGACCTGTGGCCAAAGCTGGCACAATTTGCCATGGAACTCTTGGCTTGCCCATCGTCGAGTGTCCTGTCCGAAAGGTCGTTCAGCACAGCAGGGGGGATCGTGACTGATAAACCCACTCGCCTAGCTCACGACAGTGTGGACTACCTCACATTTCTAAAAATTAATAAGGCATGGATCTCGGAGGAATTCAACACCTGTGACGACAAAGTTTAATTGAATTTCCTCATGACAGCCCACAAATATCCGCCACCACCCAGAACAAATAATGGTCCATGTCTTAGGTAAAAACAGCGGCATAAAAGGCCTTTTCTGTCCTGTGAATGCCTAATGTTTGGGACCTCGGAGGAATTCAACACCTGTGACGACCACGTGTTATCGAACTTCAACTATTATCATTTGTTTTTTTTTCAAGAGGCAGGATTTCGTTAGCCATGTTTTTAATCCATTTTTATATTTTCTGTTCTTTTAAACATATGTATTTGACATCTATTTGTACTGGCCTGTAGTAAAATTGATATCTAATGACCGTCTAATATACCTCCAGCCACATACCGTATTTTTCGCCCTATAAGACGCACCGACCCATAAGTCGCACCTACGTTTTTGAGGAGGAAAATAAGAAAAAAAAAATTTAACCAAAAGGTGTGCTTTTGGTGGGTTTTTAACTAATGGTGGTCTGTACATGACACTATTATGGGGGCTCTGTGGATGCACTCTTATGGAGGGAATCTGCGGATGGTGCTGTTATGGGGGGATCTGTGGATGGTGCTGTTATGGGGGATCTGTGGATGGCGCTCTTATGGGGGGGGATCTGTGGGGGGATCCCCTGTTATGTGGGGGATCTGTGGATGGCAATGGAGGGGATCTGTTGATTGCACTGTTATGGGGTGTGGGATCTGTGGATGGCACTGTTATGAGGTGGGGGATCTGTAGATGGCACTGTTATGGGGTGGGGAATCTGTGGATGGCACTATTAAGGGGTGGGGGATCTGTGGATGACACTGTTATGGGGGAGATCTGTGGATGACACTGCTATATATGTATTATCCACAGATCCCCCCCATAACATTGTCCCCCTGCCGCTCACAGCAGTATTTCAAGTAATCACTACTCTGGTAACAGTAATCCTTAACCTCTTAATAAATGTAACTAAAGTTGTGCTCTCCCCTGTATCAGCACTTACTAACAAGCATCCGGAGCAGGCAGAGCGGCTGGCAGCGTTACGTCACTCACTGATGTTGCGCGCCTGCTCCTCCCACTTTATGAATGAAGCAGGCGGAGCAGGCGCGCATGTCACTGAGTGACGTAACGCTGCCAGCCGCTCTGCCTGCTCTCCAGATGCTTGTTAGTAAGTGCTGATACAGAGGAGAGCTGAACCTTAGGTAAATTTATTAAGAGGTTAAGGATTACTGTTACCAGAGAAGTGATTACTAGAAATACTGCTGTGAGCGGCGGGGCCCAGTGTAAGAGTACAGTGACTGCACCGGGCTCTGCCGCAAGTTCCCAAACTCCAGCCCCTCCTCCCTCCTCACTGATACATCGCAGACTGTGATGTAAAATGGCAGCATTCGCCCTATAAGTGGCAGGGGCATTTCCCCCCCACTTTTGGGGGGAAAAAGGTGCGTCTTATCGGGCGAAAAATACGGTAATTACTTGTTCTTTTCTGTCCGGTGAATGCCTTATGTTTGGGGCCTGTATTCTAACTGGCAAACAGTAAAATTGTTATACAGTGACTGCCTAATTTACCTCCAGCCACATTATCAATTGTGCTTTTCTGTACGGTAAATAAATAATTTTTGGGGCCTGTAGTCCACTGACCTGCTGTTAAATTGATATTTATTGACCGTCTAATATACCTCCGGCCACATAATCATTTGATCATTTATGTACCTTGAATGCATAATTTTTGGGGCCTGTAATCTAACTGGCCGACAATAAAATTGTTATACGGTGACCACCTAATGTACCTCCGGCCACATTATCAATTGTTCTTTTCTGTCCGGTGAATGCCTAATGTTTGGAGCCTATACTACACTGGCCTGCAGTAAAATTAATATTGAATGACCTTCTAATATACCTCCAGCCACATCATTACTTGTTCTTTTCTGTCCGGTGAATGCCTAATGTTTGGGACCTCGGAGGAATTCAACACCTGTTGACGACGACCACGTGTTATTGAATTTCAACTATTATCATTTGGGGTTTTTTCAAGAGGGGGGATTTCGTTAGCCATGTTTTAAATCCAATTTTATATTTTTTGTTCATATGTGTTTGACAGGTGAATGCCAAATTTTTGGGGCCTGTACACCCGTGGCCTAAAATAAAAAATTTCTAGGTTCCAGCAGGCCACATTTTTGACAGTTTCCCTTTAATACGCATACAAATTGCCCCTGTATTCAGTATATTGGGCAGACTAGATGGGCCAAATGGTTCTTATCTGCCGACACATTCTATGTTTCTGATTAAAATACATATTTTTTTGTGGGAATTTTTGCCATTGATACCCCTCTGGTATGTCACTGTCCATGTTGTGGGATGATTTGTGCACTTCTTGTAAGTATTTGGTGGGTGCAATAATGACCTGAAGGTTTTTCAGGTTTGCCTGCCATTAAAGTCAATTGAGACTGCCGCCAACTTGCGGTTTGCGAACATTTGATCGCGTTTGCGAATCGTCCCAGCCAATGTTCGTCCATCACTAAAGGTAATTACAGATCTTTTGACAATCATTGACAGACTAACTCAGGTATACATGCCTAGCTCTAATAAACCAGCAAATAAAAAAAATATGACAGTTACCCTTTAACCACTTCAGCCCCGCTAGGTGAAACCCCCTTCATGACCAGAGCACTTTTTACACTTCGGCACTACACTACTTTCACCGTTTATCGCTCGGTCATGCAACTTACCACCCAAATGAATTTTACCTCCTTTTCTTCTCACTAATAGAGCTTTCATTTGGTGGTATTTCATTGCTGCTGACATTTTTACTTTTTTTGTTATTAATCAAAATGTAACGATTTTTTTGCAAAAAAATGACATTTTTCACTTTCAGCTGTAAAATTTTGCAAAAAAAACGACATCCATATATAAATTTTTCGCCAGATTTATTGTTCTACATGTCTTTGATAAAAAAAAATATGTTTGGGCAAAAAAAAAAAATGGTTTGGGTAAAAGTTATAGCATTTACAAACTATGGTACAAAAATGTGAATTTCCGCTTTTTGAAACAGCTCTGACTTTCTGAGCACCTGTCATGATTCCTGAGGTTCTACAATGCCCAAACAGTAGAAAACCCCCACAAATGACCCCATTTCGGAAAGTAGACACCCTAAGGTATTCGCTGATGGGCATAGTGAGTTCATAGAACTTTTTATTTTTTGTCACAAGTTAGCGGAAAATGATGATGATTTTATTTTTTTTTTTTCTTACAAAGTCTCATATTCCACTAACTTGCGACAAAAAATAAAAAATTCTAGGAACTCACCATGCCCCTCACAGAATACCTTGGGGTGTCTTCTTTCCAAAATGGGGTCACTTGTGGGGTAGTTATACTGCCCTGGCAATTTAGGGGCCCAAATGTGTGAGAAGAACTTTGCAATCAAAATGTGTAAAAATGACCGGTGAAATCCAAAAGGTGCACTTTGGAATATGTGCCCCTTTGCCCACCTTGGCAGCAAAAAAGTGTGACACATCTGGTATCGCCGTACTCAGGAGAAGTTGGGGAATGTGTTTTGGGGTGTCATTTTACATATACCCATGCTGGGTGAGAAAAATATCTTGGTCAAATGCCAACTTTGTATAAAAAAATGGGAAAAGTTGTCTTTTGCCAAGATATTTCTCTCATCCAGCATGGGTATATGTAAAATGACATAAACAAAAAAATCACAGAAAAAACTAAGATAAAAACATCCTGCACGATATGATACAAATTTGCGGATGTCCCTGGCCATATTATTGAAGAAAACCACAGAAACAAGATAATAATGCACTTATTATAGCAGATGCAAGCACTATATATGGACTAAGTCCTCACCCTGATATGATAATGTCTGAGACACTTAGTCGATATATTTTGATCAAAACACATCTAAGCCCGCCACCAAGCGTCAAGGTGGTCTCAGGTCGGGCGGGTCCTACGCTAAACCTACCTAAGCCGTTGGGCTTCTATGTTCAGGAGCGCAGACCCCGCACATATGGTGTGCTGCTCCTAGTAACCTCCATGTGCATCAAGCAACCAATGGGAGGAGGAGCAAGCACAACCATATGTACCACCTAATTAAGGCGCTCATTGGATAGAGGAGGGGGGCAAAAGTGCAGAGGAATGCTACTCCCAAGATACTAGGTGCGCATTCACACTTGAAGGTGCCACTCCCTCAAGCAAACACTACATAAACAAAAAAATCACAGAAAAAACTAAGATAAAAACATCCTGCACGATATGATACAAATTTGCGGATGTCCCTGGCCATATTATTGAAGAAAACCACAGAAACAAGATAATAATGCACTTATTATAGCAGATGCAAGCACTATATATGGACTAAGTCCTCACCCTGATATGATAATGTCTGAGACACTTAGTCGATTAGGTGGTACATATGGCTGTGCTTGCTCCTCCTCCCATTGGTGACCCCATTTTGGAAAGAAGACACCCCAAGGTATTCTGTGAGGGGCATGGCGAGTTCCTAGAATTTTTTATTTTTTGTCACAAGTTAGCGGAAAATGATGATTTTTTTTTTCTCTTTTTTCCTTACAAAGTCTCATATTCCACTAACTTGCGACAAAAAATAAAAAATTCTAGGAACTCGCCATGCCCCTCACGGAATACCTTGGGGTGTCTTCTTTCCAAAATGGGGTCACTTGTGGCGTAGTTATACTGCCCTGGCAATTTAGGGGCCCATATGTGTGAGAAGTACTTTGCAATCAAAATCTGTAAAAAATGACCGGTGAAATCCGAAAGGTGCACTTTGGAATATGTGCCCCTTTGCCCACCTTGGCATCAAAAAAGTGTCACACATCTGGTATCGCCGTACTCAGGAGAAGTTGGGGAATGTGTTTTGGGGTGTCATTTTACATATACCCATGCTGGGTGAGAGAAATATCCTGGCAAAAGACAACTTTTCCAATTTTTTTATACAAAGTTGGCATTTGATCAAGATGTTTATCTCACCCAGCATGGGTATATGTAAAATGACACCCCAAAACACATTGCCCAACTTCTCCTGAGTACGGCGATACCAGATGTGTGACACTTTTTTGCAGCCTAGATGCGCAAAGGTGCCCAAATTCCTTTTAGGAGGGCATTTTTAGACATTTGGATCCCAGACTTCTTCTCACGCTTTAGGGCCCCTAAAAAGCCAGGGCAGTATAAATACCCCACATGTGACCCCACTTTGGAAAGAAGACACCCCAAGGTATCCAATGAGGGGCCTGGCAAGTTCATCGAATTTTTATTTTTTTTGCATAAGTTAGCGGAAATTGATTTTTTTTTTTTTTTTTATCACAAAGTCTCACTTTCCGCTAACTTAGGACAAAAATGTAAATCTTTCATGGACTCAATATGCCCCTCAGCAAATACCTTGGGGTGTCTTCTTTCCAAAATGGGGTCAGTTGTGGGGTGTTTGTACTGCCCTGGCATTTGAGGGTCTCCGCAATCATTACATGTATGGCCAGCATTAGGAGTTTCTGCTATTCTCCTTATATTGAGCATACAGGTAATGAGATTTTTTTTTTCCGTTCAGCCTCTGGGCTGAAAGAAAAAAATGAACGGCACAGATTTCTTCATTCGCATCGATCAATGTGGATGAAAAAATCTCTGCCAAAAAAAAAAAATGGAGGGGAAAGGCGTCTGCCAGGACATAGGAGCTCTGCCCAACATCCATACCCACTTAGCTCGTATGCCCTGGCAAACCAGATTTCTCCATTCACATCAATCGATGTGGATGAATAAATCATTGCCGGGATTTTTTTTTTTTTTTTTTTTATATATATATACAAAGTGTTTGCCAAAGCATAGGAACGCCGCCTCCTCCTCAGCTCGTATGCCTTGGTAAACGTATCTGTCACTGCAGAGGAGAAAATCCCGTCTTGCAGCGCCGCATACACCGACTTGCGTGTAATCTGACAGCAGCGCAATGCTTCTGTCAGAATGCACATCGGTGCTGCAGTTAGTCCACCTGGAAGGTAAAAAAAGAAAAAAGAAAAAACCAGGCCGCAACGCAATAATTTTATTAACTTTGCAACAGAACATATAAACTTTAACTTTTTTAACTGAACATTAACGTGTTTGCTTACTGGTGTGTTTTTTTTTTTTTTGTTTTTTTACCTTTATAGAACAAACCTCTCCTTCCCCATGGGTCAATGTGCAAAGCGCAAATCGCCCAAAGATGTGGCGAAGTGCGTTATGCACTTTGTCCCATGTGAAAGGAGACGTTTGCAGCAGCAGTGAGTGAATGGGCCCTAATAGCCCTGTGTGCCTGTCCTGGTGAGATGATCCCTATGCTAATAGTGTACCTGTGAGTGGTACTTCCGGAAACACTCTCCAAAGCATAGGGCAGGGTGGTCCGGACAGTCAGGACAGAAATAGCGGGTGTCACGCCTTATTCCACTCCTGCTACAGACACGACATCTTTTTCGGGGTGACTGTTGGGTTGAGGTACCAGGAACGACATTGGGGAAATGTCGCTCGTGTAGACGGCTAACTACACTGGTGGTTGGGGCCACGGAACCTCCTGGATACAGGAGGTTCTCGATGATCTCTTCCTGAAATTTGAGGAAGGATCCAGTTCTCCCAGCCTTACTGTAGAGAACAAAACTATTGTACAGAGCCAATTGAATTAAATATACAGACACCTTCTTATACCAGCGTCTGGTGCGTCGGGAAACTAAATACGGAGACAACATCTGGTCATTGAAGTCCACCCCTCCCATGTGGAGGTTATAGTCGTGGACTGAGAGGGGCTTTTCAATGACACGGGTTGCTCGCTCAATTTGTATTGTCGTGTCTGCGTGAATGGAGGAGAGCATGTAAACGTCACACTTGTCTCTCCATTTCACCGCGAGCAGTTCTTCGTTACACAGTGCGGCCCTCTGCCCCCTTGCAAGACGGGTGGTAACGAGCCGTTGGGGGAAGCCCGCGCGACTAGTTCGCGCGGTACCACAGGCGCCAATCCGTTCTAGAAACAAATGCCTAAAGAGGGCCACACTTGTGTAAAAATTGTCCACATAAAGATGGTACCCCTTGCCGAATAAGGGTGACACCAAGTCCCAAACTGTCTTCCCACTGCTCCCCAGGTAGTCAGGGCAACCGACCGGCTCCAGGGTCTGATCTTTTCCCTCATAGACACGAAATTTGTGGGTATAGCCTGTGGCCCTTTCACAGAGCTTATACAATTTGACCCCATACCGCCGATTTTGATCTTGGGGCACTAGGATCCGATTCACCAGCAGCGATCTTCAGCTTTTCCAGCTGTTGTCGGATAGCCTCACGACGCTGCGCCTCCATTTCGGCCTCCCAGGCCTTAAATCCTGGTGTTGGGGTCAACCATTCCACCCACGGACACGCAGCACTCTGGGCCCGGCACTTCATTATGAAAGGTGGGCTGCCAGGCTGGTGGACTAATATCCCACCCGGGGTGCAGAGGATACGGGCCTATGGGCGCCTCTTCCCTCAGCTTGAGGCCTGCTGGGTGTGGTCCTGCTGGGTGGGCCAGAGCCTCCTCCCGGTATGCTGGAGGTGGTGAACAGGGCTTTACATTGATGCAGTAAGGGCCGCGGGGCCCCTCGGCGGGGGTGAACTTTACCTCCTCCCGTCGGTAAAGGCAGTTTTGGCCTTTGGACAGGCCGGGTCCTCCGACGGCCCGATGGTGGATGAACTAGTCCCTCCTGGACTTGGCGTCCCAGATAAAGCCGAAGCCTAGTTCCGCGGAGAAGGAGAGAACCATCCTGTGGGAGTGCTCTGATAGCCGCGCGGGATGTCCGGCCTTGTTATCACCTGGCTGTGCCATCTTTTCTTCTTCTTCAGTGTGGAAGCAGACAAGACACGATTGAGGGGCTTTAGGGGTGGAGCTTCCCTCGTCACATAACAGTTTTGCTCCCTGTAGGCTGGGCTAAGTTTTCGCGCTACAGCAAGGGGCATTCTTTCAGTTTTGCGCCTCTGGACATGAAAAAAATGCTGCGCCATATACTGTAAAAATGCTGATTTAACTCTTTGGGCGCCGGTGTGCAGCGGTCACTTTCCAAGGCAGATTTGTAAATCCAACAGGTAAATAAAGTTGGTAGGCACAGAATGATGTTGTTTTTTGTTTTTCTGGCTTCTTTTGTTTACATGCAGCAAGCTGGAGAGCTCTTTACATTTGTCTAGGACCCAAAATCCATAAGGTATGCCTTTATTTCCGAGGTCTGTTTGATTGCAGTAGTACACTAGAAGCATATGTAGGATTAAAGGCATTTTAGGAGGCCGCCCAGAGCTTGAGACTACTGGTGGCCTCATGGCCACCAAAAATGCCCATTTGGGTTCCTTGGCTTCTCTAGGCAAAACATCCAGGGATTAGGTGATTATTTTTTTATTTTATTTTATTACTTCCGGGGTGCTATAACTACTGGGGCACTATAATACTAGGGTGCTATAAATACTGAGGCACTACAATACTGTGGTGCTATAACTACTGTGGCACAACAATGGGGCTACAGAAGTTATTACCACATAAGGTGTCAGATTTGAAAAATGGGGCTGTGTCCAATATCGTTTGTCAGAAAATGGTGTATTGTTTAAAACATTTTTATGTTTAACATATTTTAAAGAATTTTTGATGATGTTATTTTTAATTTTCCATGTTAATATCTATATTTCAACAAAAATTTTTTAATCCTACAGTTTTCTCACTGGCCACTAAGCCTAATAATATGCGCCACTTCTTGGTCTGTACAGATCACTTTACTGCAGGTACCTGCTTATCTATCATTGTAATGCTGTCTGTAATGATAACACCTCTGTGTTTAGATAAGACAGGATCCACCATCACAATAGGTGATATTTGCTCCCTCCTGACCTCTGCACAGTTCACAGAGCATGCCTAGAAAACTCTCCCATAGAAGTCAACAAGGTCTCCTCCTGTCCATTGTGTCTATGGCCCATGGGGCTACTCTCAGTGCTTTCTAAATGTTGTAAAGGAAAGCTCAGGCAAAATGGCCGCCCCCATAATCATTTAAAAAAAATTGAGTAAAAATCTGCAACCAGAAAATAAAAATAGATTAGAAAAAAGGGAATATGTGTCACTATCTGGTTTTAACTGGCAAATAAATTTTTTGGTGACACATTTCCTTTAAAGGGAACCTGTCATGAACTTTATGCTGACCTCACTGAGAGCAGCGTAAAATAGTGACAGAAATGCTGATGTCAGCGGTGTGTCACTCATGAGCTACAAGTAAGTGGTTGCTGAGAACCAGCATCATAATTGCTGCAGCCCAGACCTTGAAAAGAGTCAAATCTACCTGAGAAGAGTCCTGGTTATACATAATCTCCTGCTCTCTCACCATCTGCTGATGATTGGCAGTTCTCTCCTAGACAGAAAGGGAGAAAACTAGGTATTAGACTGTCAGACATCAGCAGGTGGGCAGGAGACAGTGGCGTACCGCCCATAGAGGCAGACCACGCCGCTGCTATGGGGCCCGCGGCACTGGGGGGCCCGTAGCGCAGATAAGGCCCCGCCCACTGATGACCAGCAGCCGGCTATGCGGCTGCTTTTCTCCCCAGGGCCCCCCCCCATGTTTAGCTGAATCGCCTCCCAGAGGCGCGGCTAAGTCCTAGACACCCGCCCCCCTCCTCAGCGCTGCGCTCTGAAACACCCGATCCTCTTCTCGTCGGCGTCCCAAATCCCGCGCAGGCGCAGTGCCGGCGATTGCCTGCGCCTGCGCTCTGATAATACGGCTGAGGGCAACAGCTTCAACATCGTCACTGGGCATGCGCCGAGCCCAGTGACGATGTTGAAGCTGTTGCCCTCAGCCGTATTATCAGAGCGCAGGCGCAGGCAATCGCCGGCACTGCGCCTGCGCGGGATTTGGGACGCCGACGAGAGGAGGATCGGGTGTTTCAGAGCGCAGCGCTGAGGAGGGGGGCGGGTGTCTAGGACTTAGCCGCGCCTCTGGGAGGCGATTCAGCTAAATGATGGAGGCGTTAGAGTTTTCATATTTAGGCGGGCACGGCACTAATCAGAGGGGCACCGTGGAGAAAGAAAAACGCCCCTCTGGGCTCCAGTCCGGCTTACAGCAAGAATCGATTTTTAGAAGAAAGGACAAGACTGACATGGAAAAGAAGAACACAGATGGAAAAAAGGTACTTTATTAAACATGGATCCATGAGTACCTTTTTTCCATCTGTCTTGTTCTTTGGATTGTGAGTCTTGTCATTTCTTCAAAAAATCGATTCTTATGATATGTAAATGACGCTGTAAGGAGCCCAGAGGGGCGTTATTCTTTCTCCACTGTGCCCAGGAACGCCCCTCTGAAGTGCCGTGCCCGGCTAAATTTGAAAACTAATAACGCCTCCAAGTTCATCTAAATCGCCTCCCAAATCCGATCCTCCTCTCGCTGGCATCCCAAATCCCGCGCAGGCGCAGTGCCGGCGATTGCCTGCGCTATGATAAGATGACTGACGGCACTGCGCCTGCGCGGGATTTGGGATGCCGGCGAGAGGAGGATCGGGGTGTTTGCCGCAGAGCGCGGCACTGAGGAGGGGGGTGTTGAGCACTTAGCCGTGCCTCTGGGAGGCGATTTAGATGAACTTGGAGGCGTTATTAGTAGAGTTGAGCGAACACCTGGATGTTCGGGTTCGAGAAGTTCGGCCGAACATCCCGGAAATGTTCGGGTTCGGGATCCGAACCCGATCCGAACTTCGTCCCGAACCCGAACCCCATTGAAGTCAATGGGGACCCGAACTTTTCGGCACTAAAAAGGCTGTAAAACAGCCCAGGAAAGAGCTAGAGGGCTGCAAAAGGCAGCAACATGTAGGTAAATCCCCTGCAAACAAATGTGGATAGGGAAATGAATTAAAATAAAAATTAAATAAATAAAAATTAACCAAAATCAATTGGAGAGAGGTTCCATAGCAGAGAATCTGGCTTCCCGTCACCCACCACTGGAACAGTCCATTCTCAGATATTTAGGCCCCGGCACCCAGGCAGAGGAGAGAGGTCCCGTAACAGAGAATCTGTCTTCATGTCAGCAGAGAATTAGTCTGCATGTCATAGCAGAGAATGAGGCTTCACGTCAGCCACCACTGCAACAGTCCATTGGCATATATTTAGGCCCAGCACCCAGGCAGAGGAGGGAGGTCCCGTAACAGAGAATCTGTCTTCATGTCAGCAGAGAATTAGTCTGCATGTCATAGCAGAGAATGAGGCTTCACGTCAGCCACCACTGCAACAGTCCATTGGCATATATTTAGGCCCAGCACACACACAGGCAGAGGAGAGAGGTCCCGTAACAGAGAATCTGGCTTCATGTCAGCAGAGAATCAGTCTGCATGTCATAGCAGAGAATGAGGCTTCACGTCAGCCACCACTGCAACAGTCCATTGGCATATATTTAGGCCCAGCACACACACAGGCAGAGGAGAGAGGTCCCGTAACAGAGAATCTGGCTTCATGTCAGCAGAGAATCAGTCTGCATGTCATAGCAGAGAATGAGGCTTCACGTCAGCCACCACTGCAACAGTCCATTGGCATATATTTAGGCCCAGCACACACACAGGCAGAGGAGAGAGGTCCCGTAACAGAGAATCTGTCTTCATGTCAGCAGAGAATTAGTCTGCATGTCATAGCAGAGAATGAGGCTTCACGTCAGCCACCACTGCAACAGTCCATTGGCATATATTTAGGCCCAGCACACACACAGGCAGAGGAGAGAGGTCCAGTAACAGAGAATCTGGCTTCATGTCAGCAGAGAATCAGTCTGCATGTCATAGCAGAGAATGAGGCTTCACGTCAGCCACCACTGCAACAGTCCATTGGCATATATTTAGGCCCAGCACACACACAGGCAGAGGAGAGAGGTCCCGTAACAGAGAATCTGGCTTCATGTCAGCAGAGAATCAGTCTGCATGTCATAGCAGAGAATGAGGCTTCACGTCAGCCACCACTGCAACAGTCCATTGGCATATATTTAGGCCCAGCACACACACAGGCAGAGGAGAGAGGTCCCGTAACAGAGAATCTGTCTTCATGTCAGCAGAGAATCAGTCTGCATGTCATAGCAGAGAATGAGGCTTCACGTCAGCCACCACTGCAACAGTCCATTGGCATATATTTAGGCCCAGCACCCAGGCAGAGGAGGGAGGTCCCGTAACAGAGAATCTGTCTTCATGTCAGCAGAGAATTAGTCTGCATGTCATAGCAGAGAATGAGGCTTCACGTCAGCCACCACTGCAACAGTCCATTGGCATATATTTAGGCCCAGCACCCAGGCAGAGGAGGGAGGTCCCGTAACAGAGAATCTGTCTTCATGTCAGCAGAGAATTAGTCTGCATGTCATAGCAGAGAATGAGGCTTCACGTCAGCCACCACTGCAACAGTCCATTGGCATATATTTTAGACCCAGCACACACACAGGCAGAGGAGAGAGGTCCCGTAACAGAGAATCTGGCTTCATGTCAGCAGAGAATCAGTCTGCATGTCATAGCAGAGAATGAGGCTTCACGTCAGCCACCACTGCAACAGTCCATTGGCATATATTTAGGCCCAGCACACACACAGGCAGAGGAGAGAGGTCCCGTAACAGAGGATCTGGCTTCATGTCAGCAGAGAATCAGTCTGCATGTCATAGCAGAGAATCAGGCTTCACGTCAGCCACCACTGCAACAGTCCATTGTCATAAATTTAGGCCCAGCACCCAGGCAGAGGAGAGAGGTCCCGTAACAGACAATCTGGCTTCATGTCAGCAGAGAATTAGTCTGCATGTCATAGCAGAGAATGAGGCTTCACGTCAGCCACCACTGCAACAGTCCATTGGCATATATTTAGGCCTAGCACACAGGCAGAGGAGAGAGGTCCCGTAACAGACAATCTGGCTTCATGTCAGCAGAGAATCAGTCTGCATGTCATAGCAGAGAATGAGGCTTCACGTCACCCACCACTGCAACAGTCCATTGGCATATATTTAGGCCTAGCACACAGGCAGAGGAGAGAGGTCCCGTAACAGACAATCTGGCTTCATGACAGCAGAGAATCAGTCTGCATGTCATAGCAGAGAATGAGGCTTCACGTCACCCACCACTGCAACAGTCCATTGGCATATATTTAGGCCTAGCACACAGGCAGAGCAGAGAGGTCCCGTAACAGACGATCTGGCTTCATGTCAGCAGAGAATCAGTCTGCATGTCATAGCAGAGAATGAGGCTTCACGTCACCCACCACTGCAACAGTCCATTGGCATATATTTAGGCCTAGCACACAGGCAGAGCAGAGAGGTCCCGTAACAGACAATCTGGCTTCATGTCAGCAGAGAATCAGTCTGCATGTCATAGCAGAGAATCAGGCTTCACGTCAGCCACCACTGCAACAGTCCATTGTCATAAATTTAGGCCCAGCACCCAGGCAGAGGAGAGAGGTCCCGTAACAGACAATCTGGCTTCATGTCAGCAGAGAATTAGTCTGCATGTCATAGCAGAGAATCAGGCTTCATGTCAGCCACCACTGCAACAGTCCATTGGCATATATTTAGGCCTAGCACACAGGCAGAGGAGAGGTTCATTCAACTTTGGGTAGCCTCGCAATATAATGGTAAAATGAAAATAAAAATAGGATTGAATGAGGAAGTGCCCTGGAGTCCAATAATATATGGTTATGGGGAGGTAGTTAATGTCTAATCTGGACAAGGGACAGACAGGTCCTGTGGGATCCATGCCTGGTTCATTTTTATGAACGTCAGCTTGTCCACATTGGCTGTAGACAGGCGGCTGCGTTTGTCTGTAATGACGCCCCCTGCCGTGCTGAATACACGTTCAGACAAAACGCTGGCTGCCGGGCAGGCCAGCACCTCCAAGGCATAAAAGGCTAGCTCTGGCCACGTGGACAATTTAGAGACCCAGAAGTTGAATGGGGCCGAACCATCAGTCAGTACGTGGATTGGTGTGCACACGTACTGTTCCACCATGTTAGTGAAATGTTGCCTCCTGCTAACACGTTGCGTATCAGGTGGTGGTGCAGTTAGCTGTGGCGTGTTGACAAAAGTTTTCCACATCTCTGCCATGCTAACCCTGCCCTCAGAGGAGCTGGCCGTGACACAGCTGCCTTGGCGACCTCTTGCTCCTCCTCTGCCTTGGCCTTGGGCTTCCACTTGTTCCCCTGTGACATTTGGGAATGCTCTCAGTAGCGCGTCTACCAACGTGCGCTTGTACTCGCGCATCTTCCTATCACGCTCCAGTGCAGGAAGTAAGGTGGGCACATTGTCTTTGTAGCGTGGATCCAGCAGGGTGGCAACCCAGTAGTCCGCACAGGTTAAAATGTGGGCAACTCTGCTGTCGTTGCGCAGGCACTGCAGCATGTAGTCGCTCATGTGTGCCAGGCTGCCCAGGGGTAAGGACAAGCTGTCCTCTGTGGGAGGCGTATCGTCATCGTCCTGCCTTTCCCCCCAGCCACGCACCAGTGATGGACCCGAGCTGCGTTGGGTGCCACCCCGCTGTGACCATGCTTCATCCTCATCCTCCTCCACCTCCTCCTCATCCTCGTCCTCCTCGTCCTCCAGTAGTGGGCCCTGGCTGGCCACATTTGTACCTGGCCTCTGCTGTTGCCAAAAACCTCCCTCTGAGTCACTTCGAAGAGACTGGCCTGAAAGTGCTAAAAATGACCCCTCTTCCTCCTCCTCCTCCTCCTCCTGGGCCACCTCCTCTTCCATCATCGCCCTAAGTGTTTTCTCAAGGAGACATAGAAGTGGTATTGTAACGCTGATAACGGTGTCATCGCCACTGGCCATGTTGGTGGAGTACTCGAAACAGCGCAACAGGGCACACAGGTCTCGCATGGAGGCCCAGTCATTGGTGGTGAAGTGGTGCTGTTCTGTAGTGCGACTGACCCGTGCGTGCTGCAGCTGAAACTCCACTATGGCCTGCTGCTGCTCGCACAGTCTGTCCAGCATGTGCAAGGTGGAGTTCCACCTGGTGGGCACGTCGCATATGAGGCGGTGAGCGGGAAGGCCGAAGTTACGCTGTAGCGCAGACAGGCGAGCAGCAGCAGGATGTGAACGCCGGAAGCGCGAACAGACGGCCCGCACTTTATGCAGCAGCTCTGACATGTCGGGGTAGTTGTGAATGAACTTCTGCACCACCAAATTCAGCACATGCGCCAAGCAAGGGATGTGCGTCAAATTGGCTAGTCCCAGAGCTGCAACGAGATTTCGCCCATTATCACACACCACCAGGCCGGGCTTGAGGCTCACCGGCAGCAACCACTCGTCGGTCTGTTGTTCAATACCCCGCCACAACTCCTGTGCGGTGTGGGGCCTGTCCCCCAAACGTATGAGTTTCAGAATGGCCTGCTGACGTTTACCCCGGGCTGTGCTGAAGTTGGTGGTGAAGGTGTGTGGCTGACTGGATGAGCAGGTGGAAGAAGAGGAGGAGGAAGCCGAGAAGGAGGAGGTGGCAACAGGAGGCAAAGAATGTTGCCCTGCGATCCTTGGCGGCGGAAGGACGTGCGCCAAACAGCTCTCCGCCTGGGGCCCAGCTGCCACTACATTTACCCAGTGTGCAGTTAGGGAGATATAGCGTCCCTGGCCGTGCTTACTGGTCCACGTATCTGTGGTTAGGTGGACCTTGCTACAGATGGCGTTGCGCAGTGCACACTTGATTTTATCGGATACTTGGTTGTGCAGGGAAGGCACGGCTCTCTTGGAGAAGTAGTGCCGGCTGGGAACAACATACTGTGGGACAGCAAGCGACATGAGCTGTTTGAAGCTGTCTGTGTCCACCAGCCTAAATGACAGCATTTCATAGGCCAGTAGTTTAGAAATGCTGGCATTCAGGGCCAGGGATCGAGGGTGGCTAGGTGGGAATTTACGCTTTCTATCAAATGTTTGTGAGATGGAGAGCTGAACGCTGGCGTGTGACATGGTTGAGACGCTTGGTGACGGAGGTGGTGGTGGTGGTGTTGGTGGTACATCCCCTGTTTGCTGGGCGGCAGGTGCCAACGTTCCTCCAGAGGCGGAGGAAGAGGCCGAGGCGGCAGCAGCAGAATAGGCCGAGGCGGCAGCAGCAGAAGAGGTAGCAGGGGGAGCCTGAGTGACTTCCTTGGTTTTAAGGTGTTTACTCCACTGCAGTTCATGCTTTGCATGCAGGTGCCTGGTCATGCAGGTTGTGCTCAGGTTCAGAACGTTAATGCCTCGCTTCAGGCTCTGATGGCACAGCGTGCAAACCACTCGGGTCTTGTCGTCAGCACATTGTTTGAAGAAGTGCCATGCCAGGGAACTCCTTGAAGCTGCCTTTGGGGTGCTCGGTCCCAGATGGCGGCGGTCAGTAGCAGGCGGAGTCTCTTGGCGGCGGGTGTTCTGCTTTTGCCCACTGCTCCCTCTTTTGCTACGCTGTTGGCTCGGTCTCACCACTGCCTCTTCCTCCGAACTGTGAAAGTCAGTGGCACGACCTTCATTCCATGTGGGGTCTAGGACCTCATCGTCCCCTGCATCGTCTTCCACCCAGTCTTGATCCCTGACCTCCTGTTCAGTCTGCACACTGCAGAAAGACGCAGCAGTTGGCACCTGTGTTTCGTCATCATCAGAGACATGCTGAGGTGGTATTCCCATGTCCTCATCATCAGGAAACATAAGTGGTTGTGCGTCAGTGCATTCTATGTCTTTCACCGCTGGGGAAGGGCTAGGTGGATGCCCTTGGGAAACCCTGCCAGCGGAGTCTTCAAACAGCATAAGAGACTGCTGCATAACTTGAGGCTGAGACAGTTTCCCTGGTATGCATGGGGGTGATGTGACAGACTGATGGGGTTGGTTTTCAGGCGCCATCTGTGCGCTTTCTGCAGAAGACTGGGTGGGAGATAATGTGAACGTGCTGGATCCACTGTCGGCCACCCAATTGACTAATGCCTGTACCTGCTCAGGCCTTACCATCCTTAGAACGGCATTGGGCCCCACCATATATCGCTGTAAATTCTGGCGGCTACTGGGACCTGAGGTAGTTGGTACACTAGGACGTGTGGATGTGGCAGAACGGCCACGTCCTCTCCCAGCACCAGAGGGTCCACTAACACCACCACGACCATGTCCACGTCCGCGTCCCTTACTAGATGTTTTTCTCATTGTTATGGTTCACCACAACAACAAATATATTATTTGGCCCAATGTATTGTATTCAAATTCAGCGGGATATAAATTTGAGGCCTAGTATTTAGGCGCTGGGTGACCGGTATGGATTTAGTGACAGAATTAGACTTGGAAATGCACAGAAGCGGGTGTGTGTGAAGTTATTCTGAATGACCCAATGTGCACCTTGAATATTATATACCCTTTTAGGGATAGATTTCAAATAGCTCTGATATAGCAGAAACCACTAAATTATGAAATTGCTAAATTGGGAATTGTATTTCAACCCAGAACAAAAAATGTGCTTTGACGGACACTAAATAACTTTCCCAGCCACAACAGGACAGCGTTAACGAGAGATTTAGCAGGATATAAATTTGAGGCCTAGTATTTAGGCGCTGGGTGACAGGTATGGGTTTAGTGACAGAATTAGACTTAGGCCCCTTTCACACGGGCGTTGCGGAAAAATGTGCGGGTGCGTTGCGGAAACACCCGCGATTTTTCCGCGCGAGTGCAAAACATTGTAATGCGTTTTGCACTCGCGTGAGAAAAATCGCGCATGTTTGGTACCCAAACCCGAACTTCTTCACAGAAGTTCGGGCTTGGGATTGATGTTCTGAAGATTGTATTATTTTCCCTTATAACATGGTTATAAGGGAAAATAATAGCATTCTGAATACAGAATGCTTAGTATAATAGTGCTGGAAGGGTTAAAAATAATAAAAAAGTTAACTCACCTTATCCCCATGATCGTGTAGATCCCGGTCTGTTCTTTAGCTGTGGACTGAATGACCTTTGGTGATGTCAGATCACATGCTCCAATCACATGGTCCATCACCATGGTGATGGAGCATGTGATCTGACATCACCACAGGTCCTTTAGCCACAGCTAAAGAACAGACCGACCGGGAACTAGGCGATCATGGGGATAAGGTGAGTTAACTTTTTTTATTTTTTTTAACCCTCCCAGCACTATTATACTAAGCATTCTGTAGTCAGAATGCTATTATTTTCCCTTATAACCATGTTATAAGGGAAAATAATACAGTGAATAGACTGTCACCTAGAACCCATGTGTGGAAATCGCACCGCATCCGCACTTGCTTGCGGATGCTTGCGATTTTCACGCAACCCCATTCATTTCTATGGGGCCTGCGTTACGTGAAAAACGCTGAATATAGAACATGCTGCGATTTTCACGCAACGCATAAGTGATGCGTGAAAATCACCGCTCATGTGAACAGCCCCATAGAAATGAATGGGTCAGGATTCAGTGCGGGTGCAATGCGTTCAACTCACGCATCGCACCCGCACGGAAATCTCGCCCGTGTGAAAGGGGCCTTAGAAATACACAGTAGCGGGTGTGTGTGAAGTTATTCTGAATGACCCAATGTGCACCTTGAATATTATATACCCTTTTAGGGATAGATTTCAAATAGCTCTGATATAGCAGAAACCACTAAATTATGAAATTGCTAAATTGGGAATTGTATTTCAACCCAGAACAAGAAATGTGCTTGAACGGACACTAAATAACTTTCCCAGCCACAACAGGACAGCGGTAACGAGAGATTTAGCGGGATATAAATTTGAGGCCTAGTATTTAGGCGCTGGGTGACCGGTATGGATTTAGTGACAGAATTAGACTGGGATATGGCCAAAAAATAACCACACTATTGCTGGTTAAATGCACTTGGTGATGGGCGCAGCTTGCCCCTGATGTAGTATATGGCCAAAAAATGAACAGACTATTGCTGGTTAAATGCACTTGGTGTCACAGCTTGACCAACCACACTACTGAGGGTTAAATGCACTTGGTGACGGGCGCAGCTTGCCCCTGATGTAGTATATGGCCAAAAAATGAACAGACTATTGCTGGTTAAATGCACTTGGTGACGGGCGCAGCTTGCCCCTGATTTAGTATATGGCCAAAAAATGAACAGACTATTGCTGGTTAAATGCACTTGGTGTGATAGCTTGACCAACCACACTACTGAGGGTTAAATGCACTTGGTGACGGGCGCAGCTTGCCCCTGATGTAGTATATGGCCAAAAAATAAACAGACTATTGCTGGTTAAATGCACTTGGTGTGACAGCTTCACCCTGATGTAGGCTTTAGCCAAAAAACAAACGCACCATTGAGGGTTAAATGCACTTGGTGACAGGCGCAGCTTGCCCCTGATGTAGTATATGGCCAAAAAATAAACAGACTATTGCTGGTTAAATGCACTTGGTGTGACAGCTTCACCCTGATGTAGGCTTTAGCCAAAAAACAACCACACCATTGAGGGTTAAATGCACTTGGTCGCAGCTTGTGCTGGCGCACCACAAGACACAAAATGGCCGCCGATCACCCCAGAAAAATGTGACTGACAAACGGTCTGGGCAGCCTAAAAACAGTGAGCAATTGAGGATCAGCAGCTCAATGATCCACAGCTGCAGATCGATCAGTTAATCAAGTCCTTTGGAGGAGTTAATCTGCCTAATCTCGCCCTACTGTCGCAGCCGCAACCTCTCCCTACGCTAATCAGAGCAGAGTGACGGGCGGCGCTATGTGACTCCAGCTTAAATAGAGGCTGGGTCACATGGTGCTCTGGCCAATCACAGCCATGCCAATAGTAGGCATGGCTGTGATGGCCTCTTGGGGCAAGTAGTATGACGCTTGTTGATTGGCTGCTTTGCAGCCTTTCAAAAAGCGCCAAGAAAGCGTCACAAAAGCGCGAAGAAAGCGACGAACACCGAACCCGAACCCGGACTTTTACGAAAATGTCCGGGTTCGGGTCCGTGTCACGGACACCCCAAAATTCGGTACGAACCCGAACTATACAGTTCGAGTTCTCTCATCCCTAGTTATTAGTTTTCAAACTTAGCCGGGCACGGCACTTCAGAGGGGCGTTCCTGGGCACCGTGGAGAAAGAATAACGCCCCTCTGGGCTCCTTACAGCTTCATTTACATATCATAAGAATCGATTTTTTGAAGACATGACAAGACTCACAATCAAAAGAACAAGACAGATGGAAAACAGGTACTCTGTTAAACATGGATTCATGAAAAAAAAATTGGGGGTAAATTGCTAGTGACAGATTCCCTTTAAGGCTACTTTCACACTTGCGTTCAGAGCGGATCCGTCTGGTGTCTGCACAGACGGATCCGCACCTATAATGCAAACGCTTAGATCCGTTCAGAACGGATCCGTTTGCATTAACATGAACAAAAAAAAAACAACATTTTTTTTTTGTTCATGATAGTGCAAACGGATCCGTTTTGACTTTACATTGAAAGTCAATGGGGGACGGATCCGTTTGAAAATTGAGCCACACTGTGTCAACTTCAAACGGATCCGTCCCCATTGACTTACATTGTAAGTCTGGACGGATCCGTTTGCCTCCGCACGGCCAGGCTGCAAGCAGCGTTCAAGTGTCCGCCTGCTGAGCGGAGGACAGACGGAGCCATACTGATGCATTCTGAGCGGATCCGCATCCACTCAGAATGCATTAGGGCTGGACGGATCCGTTCGGTGCCGCTTGTGAGAGCCTTCAAACGGAGCTCACAAGCGGAGACCCGAACGCAAGTGTGAAAGTAGCCTAACATGGCACCCCAAATAAGGAGACCTGCAGGCTGCAGCAGATATCCCATGTGACAGGTCACCCCCAGGAAACCCCTAACAGTTTCTGTAGGTCATGTATAAATTTATTTAATGGGGGTGTGGCATGGGAGGAGCAAAGTCAGGAAGTGGGAGGGGCCATGGTGGGTAGTGGGCGCGGTTAAGGGGCCCAATTCAGATTTTTGCTATGGGGCCCAGTGATTCCTATGTACGCCTCTGGCAGGAGAGCAGGAGAGCAGGAAACCATGAATAACCAGGACTCTTCTCAGGTGTCCGGGACTCTTTTCCAGGCCGAGTCTGCAATCATTGTGATGTTGGTTCCCTTTAAGGGTTTAACCTATTCTATGTCATATTTTATAGCATTTAGAGGTGGTAATAATATCAGCCTTTAATCCTGACAACCATCTTGTAATACGTACATTTACAGGCTTTGTTCACACCTGTGCCGTTACTGTATTTCTGTTCTTTTGTTCCATCACAGAACTAGAACAATGAAAATAACAGGAAAGCTGGATCCTTGACAGGATGCAAACAGCACTCAATGAACCTCATCTTTCATTTTACTGGAAAAATAGCACATTTTTTTTACCTAGTCTACGGTGGAGGCATCTAAAGGTACCTCTAAAGCACATCTTCACAAGTTCTGAGGTGGGTTTGGAAACAGTGTTCACATTGCGTGGTTTATATTGTGTCCTAAGCAGTAGGGTGTAGATAGAAATATACATCCCACATACACAGTTCTAGTGCTATAATGGTCCTGCGGGTTTCAAGATATGTAATATTTCTGCCAGCTGTGCCCAGCTTGCTCCATGCCCACCCACAGCTTGCATGTTCCTCACTTTACACTTTTGGTAGGTCTTTGTGTCCTGATATTCATCTCACACTCATTAGACATCTTCTGAAATAATTATGTGATTACAAGCATGATGCCCTGCATTCTTCACTCCTATTTAGTGCCCAGCCTCAGGCTGCATGTGGGCTACACCAAGGTGGAATTCTGCACTACACCGCCGTGGGTGGGAGCAACCGGCACCATCAGCACACAGAAAAAAAGCTTTCTTACATAGATATGACCATTAGACATAGTGAATGGTATTTCTCCCAACATTGTATTTGTCACAGCAGGACACTTATCAAAGAAAAATAACTTTAATTAACTTAATTTCACACTTCATAGATAGATTTGATATAGATAGATAGGTAAATCTATCTATCTATCTATCTACCATATCTCTCCTCACAGGTAGCTCCCATATCTATCTTTCTAATTATCCTTTTAAAAAAATCTATCTATCTTTTTTATCTATATCTATAGATCTATAAATATATTGATCTATATCTAGACTAATAGATACTAGACAGATTATCTGTCGCTCATTGAGATGAATAGATAGATAGACAGAAAGATAGATAGATAAATATTGTACAGATTCTATCGCTCATTGAGATAGATAGATAGATAAATGAAACAAAGAGAAAAATATCAATAGACAGGCAGATATATAAATATATAGAGATACAGTAGATAGAAGGATAGATAGATAGACATAAGTAGATTCTAGATATTAGATTATCTCTTGCTCATTGTGATGGATGGGTAGATAGTCGGACAGATAGATGGATAGATAGATAGATTAGATAGCTAGATAGATAGGTAGATAGATAAAATATATAAAATATATAATACAACTAGACAGGGAAATGAAAAGACATCTGATTAGGAATGGAGTTTGGATGTAAACATGAACTAACATTAGACAGTCCTTTAAGATTTTCGTCTGGAATTCATTATTGCAGATCTTACCAGCTGGCTCACAGTTCTTGTGCCAACAGGGTCTGAGAAGTAAAGCTCCCAGACAGACCATCTTGGCACTGGACAGAAAATAAATACCATTGTTTAAATTGTGCATTAAACAGCTTATACGCCTCTTTCTTAAGAGGTTACTGATAATGGCACATTACATGAGCCCCAGACCGCACATGGAAAAGTCATTAATGGTAAGGGATAATTGGAGGAACTAGAAGTTTGTTCGGGTGAAGTGGTTGGCAGAAATTTCTAAAGAATACATTAAAAAGTATGACAATAAGAGGGGGTGGAGAGGCAGTTGTCTAGGATCGGCATGATTCGGGGCAGCAAATGGGATTATGAACTTTTTTGATGCAGACCAAATATTCTTCATCTTTCCCTTTAAAAGTGTGTAATGTTCCTTATCTCATATCTGGTGGAACTGCCCTTTGATAGAGTCATACTGGAGAGAGATCACCGCAGAGGTCAGAAAATGTACCACACAAGACTTCCAGATCTCACTAGAAATGGTAGTATTTTCCAAGTCAACCAGCCAATATTCCCCTTCCAAGAAAAATTTGGTAACGAACCTCATTGCGGCAGCTAAATCTTTGATTCCATTGCATTGGCTGTAGTGGTCTGAGAAATATGGCTTGTCTATCTTCTATTAAGATACTGGATATTCACTATGTTAGGACATGTCAAATTGTCATGTACACCTATACATGATATATGAAAAATGATAAATAAAGAATTTACAAAAAAAAAAAAAAAAGTGTGTAATGTGTCATTTGCCCTGGGGTGGCGCTGCTGGGAAATTGAACATCTGCCATGTTTGCCCACAGAATACACATCATCACTGGGGGTCCCAGCAGGGGACACTTTATAAACTTACTGTCAAGGGGCCCATTCTAGCAAGTAGGGACTGTCTAAAGAAGGCTTAGGGCAACTGCAGCAGTAATAAATGGGCATCAGAGTCAGACTATTCACCTTTAGAAGCTAAGGCCCTACACCACATACTGTAGGCCATGTATTATTGAAAGTTATCCTCTACCAACTACAACCCTACCATCAAGAACTTCAGCAAATACCTTAAAGAAACCTTGGGCAAAAAATACACTATGTTATGTCAAGGGCAGGGCCTAAGAGGTGGAGCGTGACAAAGGAAGTCAAAGATTATCAAAGATAGAATTCCTGTGTCATGCACCGCCCCCTCTGGTTCTACAGTTTCCCCATAATTAACAATACTGCCTTGTGTATCTGAGAATCTTTGGATCAAGTCCAACCAAAGTTACAGCTGTATTAGAGACTGAATGTTCTCCCATAGTTTTTGTGGGTGTTTTTTCCCCCCTTTATCCTAGAAACAGGTTCATACTGTACATACCAATAGTGGTGAAGCAGAAATTCACTTCGCTATCACGTCAGCAACAGTAACAAAAAACTGCAACAAATCTGTTGAAAACCATGTGGCTATATGCAGGTGCTATGACTTTACTGTGACATGTACAAAATGGTCAGATGAAATTCAGCTGCTACCTGATTCCTGTATTTTGTTCTCATACTGTATTATTATTATTATACCTTCCATTTTTATATTTCTACACTGGACTCGATAATAAAAAAAGTAGGCATTTATCTTCTAAGTTCCCCCTAGTGGCTCCTTCAAGCAGCAGGAGTTTTATTATTTACTTTTTTGGACTATTAAACACCTGACTATAGGGTGCACTCAGATTTGAAACAATACGGAACGGGTTAATGAAATTAAATGGTCCAAGATAATCCATCCTTTCTTGGTATTGTTGCATAGAAGAGGGGAGTTAATATTTATTATTATAATATATTTTGTGTAAGCTAAGCTAATAAATAAAAATAAAAAATACAGCAAGTCGATGCCTATTCAGGGGATTTGGAGCTCTGTATCAGAAAAACAGCTCTGACCACCATAAAGATTTATTATTGAATTAATCAGCACAGAATGTTGGACCTAAAAACCTCATGGTATGAAAAGGGGAAGATTTATTTTCAACCAATATAATTTATGTAGATGATACTAATGGATATTTCTTTAAGGACTGTCAATATGATGTCCAGCCTGGAGAATGACTTTCTATCTGTTTTCTGTGTTAATATTACCTAACCAGGAAGATGTCGACGATCTAACACAAGAGTGTGTGGGAACAACAGCTTAGGAATCTCTTTGGCATTTGAGATGGGACTATACCAGTTTTATTCCATGGAAATATATTCTGCATGCAGGTTGGTGCCAAGGATGAGAATCACATTGTAATTCAATGGAACTTCTTCTGGCAGCGAACGGCTGGATGTGAAAGAAATCCTTCAGTTATGCTATAAAACTTTACTGAAGTTCAAGAAAGTTCCTCAAGTAACACATGGCTGTGTAAGACACTGAATGGAGACCGATCCCAGACGTTCTCATGTCATCATAAATGGAACACAAAAGAAAGCCCTGTCTGTCCAGTAGGTCATGTATATGTCTTTTGTATGTTAAAATCTGTCACTCTGTTTATGTTCCTGTCACAGTAAGTATAGTGCTCTGGAGCAGGGGTACTTTAAAGTCTTGACTAGTGTTGGGCGAGCATGCTCTGCCGAACACTAAATTTACTCGAGCATCGCGGTGTTCGGCTGGACCCGCGTGTGCTCGAGCGCGATGCTCGAGTATCCTCCTTGCACGTTTGTTGGCTACTGGCATTACAGTGATTCGCTGGCCGGAACGCTATATAGCACCCGATGACATGTGTTCGGCTCAGTCTTAGTCAGGGAGAGCTGTGCTGAAGAAGGGACAGAGACTGTAGAGAGTGATATAGTAATATTTTATTGAAAAAACTTGTTAGAGACAGCAACATTATCTGCGCTACATCTCCTGTGTAACGTGTGCGCAGCCTAAAAATACCTGTGACATCCAGTGTACTTTTTCCGTAGATGGTGTCCGCTGCGGAGAGTTACATTACCTGCACTACATCTTCTGTATAATGTTTGCACATCCTAAATATCAGTGACATTAATTTAGTGTAATTTTTTATAAGCTGCTGGTGACAGCGACATTTCTTGCAGTATAGCTCCTGTATAACATTTGCGCATTCTAAAATTATCTGTGACATTCAGCGGACAGCGACATTATCTTTGCTGCATCTCCTGTTTAACGTGTGCGCATACTAAAAATATCTGTGACATTCTGTGTACTTTATTTGCGCATATACTTACAAAACCTGCGCTACTGTACGTGAGACATACTTGCAAGCATATACACCATTTAGTATGTGCAAGGCGAACAGTAAGGGACGGGAAAGTGGCCGTGCTGCTGATGGTGCACGCAGAGGCCGTGGCCCTGGGTGCAGTGAAATTGTGCCTGCTGCCAGAGCACAAGAAACATACTCATCCACGATACCTAGCTTTATGTCCCAGTTTGCAGGGCGGCGCAGGACGCCACTCTCGAAGTCAGACCAGTGTGACCAGGTGGTCGGTTGGATTGAAGCAGATAATTCCAGTCAGTTAAGCACCACCCTGTCTTCCACAAAGTCCAGTCTCAGTAGCCAAGAGTCTGGTCAACAGAATCCTCACCCTGATACCCCTTCCTCCCACCATGGAGAGTCTTGGCAAACAAGTGATCCCACACTCTGATATTCCGAGGAGCTCTTTTCATCACCATTCCTTGATTTTAGCCTCTCGACAAGCCTGCTTGAAGAGGGACATGAGGGAATATTGTGCCCTGATTCCCAAACTCTTGAGCATCCACAGTCACAAGAAGATGATGTGGGGAATGGCACTTAGTGTTTCACGAGGTGGACGATGATGATGAGGCACAGTTGCCATAAAGTCAACTGCAATTATTGTCTCAAGAGGTTGATGATGAGGATGAGACACAGTTGTCAAAAACTAAGGTTGTTGTTAGGTTCCTAAGTCAGGAGGATGACCAGAGTGAGGAAGTGGACGATTAAGTCACTGACCCAACCTGGGACGGTGGCAAGCCAAGCGAGGACAGCAGTACAGAGGGGGAGGGATCTGCAGCACTGCAACAGGAAGAAGGATTCAAACAGAAAAAAGGAGCATAAGTGGGGGATCAGGAACGGAGGGGGGTTTGGAAGTAGGTAGGGTAGGTGGGAAAATGGGCAGGGGGGAAGAAGAGGGAGGCAGGAGTGAGGTAGTGGGTGGAAAAGGGGGGGGGGAAATGGGAAAAGAATGGGAAAAGACGGGCGTCACGGAATGTTGAAAAAAATGATTTGTCAGAGACAAGAGAGGCAGCTCACACTAGGTAGGACTAGGTTTCAAAACAAACAAAAACAAAAAGGAACACACTGCCTTCTTTACATCCTCTAGGTGGTACTAATACTATAGTATCCACTTCCCCACAGAGCATAAGAGCAGTCAACATTGACTCTCCTCTGAGAGGTAAGAGCAGTACTAACACCTACCCCTTGTCGAAGGCCCACCTGAGTCCTAAACACACCAATAGCCATGAAAGTAATCCAGATCCCAACCACCCCCGTAATGAAGACCCTGCCAGTACTGATAGTAAAGTTGCCATTGATTGGAATGGGGACAACCTAGACATTGGTCTCACACCCAACACACCTTCTCCCCTCCATTCATCCTCTCTTACGAGAAATCTTCATATGAAAATTCCCCAGACACAGCAAATTAACCTTAACGCCAATACCCAAATTAGGCCCCCATCGGCATGTATCCTCAGTGATCCCTCTCCTAACAGTACATTAGATAATATATCTACCTATAGTGATCATTCATTAAGTCCTGAACCTTTTTTAGCCCTGCCTACTAATTTGGCTGAACAATCTTTTCTATGCCATTTATCACCATCTGCCGGCACCCCTACTAGATCCTCTCAGTCCAGACCAGTTTTAACAAGTATTCAGTTACTATCACCCTATCTCATTAATTCCCCTCTGGTCCGACTCAACACTTTTCAGAATCTTCGCTCACAGCAAAATCAGAAAATCACCCAGTTCTTCAGTCCAATCCAATCACTTCCACTCAGAAACAAAAAAACAATATCCGGCGACAAGGGAGCAGAGGAGGCAAGAGACATAAGCCCAAACAACAAAAAGTCACGGCCCACACTAAAAAATCAATAGACCGTCCGACAGCGACTCTAAAAGAAAAAGGTATCTTTAATCTATTCAGTTACAACTTTAATAGAAGCAAAATTGAAGTACTCTCAAAAGGTTTGTCTTTTTGTCCATCAAAGGGGTCATATATTTTCAAACTTTTTGTCGACCTAAACCAATATATATAAAAATTAACGCTTAAACGTCACTTTCTTCTTAAAAATAATACTCCCAATCCAGTCATCCCAATCCTTGCCAACTCAACCGGCAGAGGTGGACGAGGATGCAGTAGAGACTCTATTGGAAGAATTTTTTGAAGACCCCATTCCATCTCAATTTAAACCCCGGTCTACGTTCTACCCAATAGAGAACCGGGTTCCCCACTTAGAAACTTTTTATAACATGGTCCTCACAGATTTTAAGACTCTTGCCGACTCTGGACAGACCAATATAAACCCACTGCATAACCTTACTATCTCCTCACTCAGATCAAACAGAGATATAGTCATCAAGAGTGCTGATAAGGGTGGGGGGATTGTCATTTTAAACTCTAGCACATATGATAATGAAACCCTAAGAATCCTTTCAGATACTAAATACGATATAAAACTCCAAGGTGATCCAAGGGATGGCTTCAAGAAAGCCTTAACACTACTTATAGATAGAGGTTTCACAGATCAGATCCTCACTAAAAAAGAAACCCAGTTCCTCAAAACACCTTTCCCTTCTACACCATATTTCTATTTTTTACCAAAAATACACAAGTCCCTTACTAATTCCCCAGGCCGGCCGATTATTTCAGGAGTAGACTCTTTGACGTCTTACCTTTCTGAATACATAGATCACATACTCCAGAAATATGTGAGGCACTTACCCTCCTATTTAAGTGATTCAAGTTATCTCATCACACTCCTTCAGGACATCACTTGGGAACCGGGCATGCTATGGGTCACATTAGACGTATCGGCGCTGTACAGTAACATTCAACACCACCAAGGCATCCTTGCAGTCAAAAGCTCTTTAAAAGAAGATCTATTTCTACCACCGAAACAAAAAAAATGTTAATTTTAGACTCTATTCTCTTTATACTCACCCATAACTACTTCCACTATAAAGGCGATTTCTATCTACAATAATGTGGAACGACCATAGGCACTAAGTTCGCACCCTCATATGCAAACATAGAAACATAGAATGTGTTGGCAGATAAGAACCATTTGGCCCATCTAGTCTGCCCAATATACTGAATACTATGGATAGCCCCTGGCCCTATCTTATATGAAGGATGGTCTTATGCCTATCCCATGCATGCTTAAACTCCTTCACTGTATTTGCAGCTACCACTTCTGCAGGAAGGCTATTCCATGCATCCACTACTTATTTATGCATCCAAATTTATTTATGTTTTTTTTTTTAAAGATGGAGGGACTCCTCAATCATAGTGACATTAGTTTCTATAAAATATATATAGATGACATCATCTTCATCTGGAAGGGGGACCTATACTCTCTGTCTCCGTTCATTCAGAGGTTAAATCAAAATGATTGGAGTGTCACCTTCACTGCACACTCTGATCCTAAGTCCATAGTTTTTGTAGATCTCCACCTCCAGATTCAAAATGGCTCAATTGTAAAGAGCACACACTTTAAAGAAATTGATTCTAACAGCTAGTAGTTGTCACTTCCATAAGTGGAAAAAGAATATCCCCTATGGACAGATGTAACGGATCTAGAGGAACTGCTCGGGCAACAATATCCTTACAAATAAACTGCAAATTTTGCAAAAAAGATTCAGAGAAAAGGGTTATCCAAAAGGCCTGATTTCAGACTCCAAATCTAAAATCTTAAGAGAGAGCCAGGCCGACTGCTTAAAACCCCATGCAACCACTCCTAAATCTAATACAGTAGATGTACAATCACATTTTTTTTTACGAGATACAACTCCCAGCCTAACCTCATTAAAAAAATCCTTCAGAGGAATTGGTCAATCCTCCCTAAAGACCCTGTCATAGGTAAAACCCTCTCTGACAAACCGAAAATCACCTTCAGACGAGCCCATACACTGAAAAATGTATTAGCCCCCTCTTGTCCCAAATTCTCCATCCAAAATATCGCTATCTCAGATGGGAATCCAGCAAGAATCCAGAAAGGATCCTTTCGCTGTGGCTCCAAACGCTGCATGTGTTGCCATACCATCTCTGACAATACAAATTCAGTGACTATCTCAAATACAGGAGAATCCGCACACACCACGAACTGCAACACTATATATGTCATCTATATGTTGAAGTGCCCATGCGGCCTACATTACATAGGATGGACCACTCAAACATTAACCCCTTAAGGACCCATGACGTACATGTACGTCATTTCTGTCCAGGACTTAAAGACCCGTGACATACATGTACTTCATGGTGATCGGGTGCAGGAGATGTGCCCACCCGATCCGCAGCAGGGGTCCGGCAGTAACTGATAGCCGGACCCCTGCTGCATGCGCCGGCATCGGTGAAATCACAGATGCTGGCGCATTAATCCTTGATGTGCCGCGGTTAGCGTTCACCGCGGCACCTGCCATGTCGGGCGGGGATCGGAGCTGCCATCGGGTCCCCGTGCTGCTGTGACGGGGACCCGATAGCAGGGAAGGTAGCGCGATGCCTTTCCTAGGCATCGGGGCTGCCTTCCGGGGGAGAGCCTGTGAGATCCAGCCCCTGGATCTCACAGGCAGGAAGCTGTATGTGTAATACACACTGTACTACACTTACAGCCAATGCATTCCAATACAGTATTGGAATGCATTGTTAGGGGGATCAGACCCCCAAAAGTTGAAGTCCCAAAGTGGGACAAAAAATGAAGTGAAATAAAAGATGAAAAAAGAAAGTTTCCCCCCCAAAAAAAATTAAAAGTGGCAAGTAAAAAAAAAAAAAAAACACAAAACACGTCATTTTCCCCAAATAAAGTAAAGAAAAGTATAAAAAATAGGGAAAAAAAAGAAAAGTAGACATATTACGTATTGCCGCCATTTCGCCAAAAATAATATACACACATATAAAATAAATTCAATCTTTATTGTTTAAAAATTATAGCAAAAGTACATACAGTGGTAGCAGTGCAGGACAGTACTGCGACGAGTATAAGTCCACCATCCCCCCAACAACAATAGCTCCTTTGGTTAGATTTGCACAGTCAGAAAAGCAGATTATATACCGCAATCTTAGTACAAATATTGTGTAAAAAACACATATAAAAATAGATAGCTCATATATCTCATATCCTGACCTCATGCCACATCATATTACCATACCCATTTGCTGCCATTAAATATTAGCGTAGCATGGAGGCATACTCCAAATACATGCAGAAAGCACACAATGTTTAGCATTGTGTGCAAAATCCTAAATGGCAAAATAGCCAGTGGTACATGATGAGCATAAGAAAAGAAGATACTGACCAGGAGTGGAGAGGGAGTGATGGCACCAACCCGACGCGTGTTTCGCCTCGCTTCTTCAGGGGGCGTCCCCTTTTTTGGCAGATTCTCCATTTTAATAAATTTTTTCCAGTTACAAAGCAAGGGTTAACAGCCAAACAAAACTCAATATTTAGGGCCCTGATTCTGTAGTTTACAGAAACACCCCATATGTGGTCGTAAACTGCTGTTGGGGCACACGGCAGGGC